>NC_090656.1:3872161-3969661 GCF_040937935.1 Hyperolius riggenbachi | reverse complement strand
GGAATGAGTGCGGCGTGGAGGTGAGCCAGGAGTCCTGCATGCTCATAAATGTGTGACTGGGAATGAGTGCGGCGTGGAGGTGAGCCAGGAGTCCTGCATGCTCATAAATGTGTGACTGGGAATGAGTGCGGCGTGGAGGTGAGCCAGGAGTCCTGCATGCTCAGAAATGTGTGACTGGGAATGAGTGCGGCATGGAGGTGAGCCAGGAGTCCTGCATGCTCATAAATGTGTGACTGGGAATGAGTGCGGCGTGGAGGTGAGCCAGGAGTCCTGCATGCTCTTACATGTGTGACTGGGAATGAGTGCGGCGTGGAGGTGAGCCAGGAGTCCTGCATGCTCATAAATGTGTGACTGGGAATGAGTGCAGCGTGGAGGTGAGCCAGGAGTCCTGCATGCTCTTACATGTGTGACTGGGAATGAGTGCGGCGTGGAGGTGAGCCAGGAGTCCTGCATGCTCATAAATGTGTGACTGGGAATGAGTGCGGCGTGGAGGTGAGCCAGGAGTCCTGCATGCTCTTACATGTGTGACTGGGAATGAGTGCGGCATGGAGGTGAGCCAGGAGTCCTGCATGCTCATAAATGTGTGACTGGGAATGAGTGCAGCGTGGAGGTGAGCCAGGAGTCCTGCATGCTCATAAATGTGTGACTGGGAATGAGTGCGGCGTGGAGGTGAGCCAGGAGTCCTGCATGCTCATAAATGTGTGACTGGGAATGAGTGCGGCGTGGAGGTGAGCCAGGAGTCCTGCATGCTCATAAATGTGTGACTGGGAATGAGTGCAGCGTGGAGGTGAGCCAGGAGTCCTGCATGCTCTTACATGTGTGACTGGGAATGAGTGCGGCGTGGAGGTGAGCCAGGAGTCCTGCATGCTCATAAATGTGTGACTGGGAATGAGTGCGGCGTGGAGGTGAGCCAGGAGTCCTGCATGCTCTTACATGTGTGACTGGGAATGAGTGCGGCATGGAGGTGAGCCAGGAGTCCTGCATGCTCATAAATGTGTGACTGGGAATGAGTGCAGCGTGGAGGTGAGCCAGGAGTCCTGCATGCTCTTACATGTGTGACTGGGAATGAGTGCGGCGTGGAGGTGAGCCAGGAGTCCTGCATGCTCATAAATGTGTGACTGGGAATGAGTGCGGCGTGGAGGTGAGCCAGGAGTCCTGCATGCTCATAAATGTGTGACTGGGAATGAGTGCGGCGTGGAGGTGAGCCAGGAGTCCTGCATGCTCAGAAATGTGTGACTGGGAATGAGTGCGGCATGGAGGTGAGCCAGGAGTCCTGCATGCTCATAAATGTGTGACTGGGAATGAGTGCGGCGTGGAGGTGAGCCAGGAGTCCTGCATGCTCAGAAATGTGTGACTGGGAATGAGTGCGGCATGGAGGTGAGCCAGGAGTCCTGCATGCTCATACATGTGTGACTGGGAATGAGTGCAGCGTGGAGGTGAGCCAGGAGTCCTGCATGCTCTTACATGTGTGACTGGGAATGAGTGCGGCATGGAGGTGAGCCAGGAGTCCTGCATGCTCATACATGTGTGACTGGGAATGAGTGCGGCATGGAGGTGAGCCAGGAGTCCTGCATGCTCATAAATGTGTGACTGGGAATGAGTGCAGCGTGGAGGTGAGCCAGGAGTCCTGCATGCTCAGAAATGTGTGACTGGGAATGAGTGCGGCGTGGAGGTGAGCCAGGAGTCCTGCATGCTCTTACATGTGTGACTGGGAATGAGTGCGGCATGGAGGTGAGCCAGGAGTCCTGCATGCTCATAAATGTGTGACTGGGAATGAGTGCAGCGTGGAGGTGAGCCAGGAGTCCTGCATGCTCATAAATGTGTGACTGGGAATGAGTGCGGCGTGGAGGTGAGCCAGGAGTCCTGCATGCTCAGAAATGTGTGACTGGGAATGAGTGCGGCGTGGAGGTGAGCCAGGAGTCCTGCATGCTCTTACATGTGTGACTGGGAATGAGTGCGGCGTGGAGGTGAGCCAGGAGTCCTGCATGCTCATAAATGTGTGACTGGGAATGAGTGCGGCGTGGAGGTGAGCCAGGAGTCCTGCATGCTCATAAATGTGTGACTGGGAATGAGTGCGGCGTGGAGGTGAGCCAGGAGTCCTGCATGCTCAGAAATGTGTGACTGGGAATGAGTGCGGCGTGGAGGTGAGCCAGGAGTCCTGCATGCTCTTACATGTGTGACTGGGAATGAGTGCGGCGTGGAGGTGAGCCAGGAGTCCTGCATGCTCATAAATGTGTGACTGGGAATGAGTGCGGCGTGGAGGTGAGCCAGGAGTCCTGCATGCTCATAAATGTGTGACTGGGAATGAGTGCGGCGTGGAGGTGAGCCAGGAGTCCTGCATGCTCAGAAATGTGTGACTGGGAATGAGTGCGGCATGGAGGTGAGCCAGGAGTCCTGCATGCTCATAAATGTGTGACTGGGAATGAGCGCGGCGTGGAGGTGAGCCAGGAGTCCTGCATGCTCATACATGTGTGACTGGGAATGAGTGCGGCGTGGAGGTGAGCCAGGAGTCCTGCATGCTCATAAATGTGTGACTGGGAATGAGTGCGGCGTGGAGGTGAGCCAGGAGTCCTGCATGCTCATAAATGTGTGACTGGGAATGAGTGCGGCGTGGAGGTGAGCCAGGAGTCCTGCATGCTCTTACATGTGTGACTGGGAATGAGTGCGGCATGGAGGTGAGCCAGGAGTCCTGCATGCTCAGAAATGTGTGACTGGGAATGAGTGCGGCGTGGAGGTGAGCCAGGAGTCCTGCATGCTCATAAATGTGTGACTGGGAATGAGTGCGGCGTGGAGGTGAGCCAGGAGTCCTGCATGCTCATAAATGTGTGACTGGGAATGAGTGCGGCGTGGAGGTGAGCCAGGAGTCCTGCATGCTCATAAATGTGTGACTGGGAATGAGTGCGGCGTGGAGGTGAGCCAGGAGTCCTGCATGCTCATAAATGTGTGACTGGGAATGAGTGCGGCGTGGAGGTGAGCCAGGAGTCCTGCATGCTCATAAATGTGTGACTGGGAATGAGTGCGGCGTGGAGGTGAGCCAGGAGTCCTGCATGCTCAGAAATGTGTGACTGGGAATGAGTGCGGCGTGGAGGTGAGCCAGGAGTCCTGCATGCTCTTACATGTGTGACTGGGAATGAGTGCAGCGTGGAGGTGAGCCAGGAGTCCTGCATGCTCAGAAATGTGTGACTGGGAATGAGTGCGGCGTGGAGGTGAGCCAGGAGTCCTGCATGCTCATACATGTGTGACTGGGAATGAGTGCGGCGTGGAGGTGAGCCAGGAGTCCTGCATGCTCAGAAATGTGTGACTGGGAATGAGTGCGGCGTGGAGGTGAGCCAGGAGTCCTGCATGCTCTTACATGTGTGACTGGGAATGAGTGCGGCGTGGAGGTGAGCCAGGAGTCCTGCATGCTCATAAATGTGTGACTGGGAATGAGTGCGGCGTGGAGGTGAGCCAGGAGTCCTGCATGCTCATAAATGTGTGACTGGGAATGAGTGCAGCGTGGAGGTGAGCCAGGAGTCCTGCATGCTCATAAATGTGTGACTGGGATCTCTATGTGAGCAGATTCAAGGACAGAACAAACTGATGGAAGGCAACACAACTATACTTTTTATACAGCACCTGATGGAAAAAGAGGAGCCCACTTAGTAAAATGTATAGAATAAGTATAACCGGCAGGTTCCAAGCTCGCTACCTCCTCATGGTAGGACCTGGGCAACGGTAACTAAGGGGTTGCCTGTTGGGATGAAGTATGGTGGGGACGTTTGTGGGCACTGAGCTGCTACGGTAGCCATGAAGGCCTGACAGGAACCCCGAGCAAATAAATGCAGCAGCTTCCATATGATGGTTACAGAGAAGCGAACACTGTGTGGAGATGCAGGTCTCCCATTAGAAGCCTCCTTGGGTGGCAGAACAAGAAATGCAGGCCAGATATAGCAGGTACTGTGATAACCCCAGGATGCCCAAAACCTTGTGGAGGAAGTGGAATTCCAAAGGCTAAAGGGATACTTAAGCCTTCAATAAAAAAATCACTTTTACTCACCTGGGGCTTCTACCAGCCCCCTGCAGCCATCCTGTGCCCTCGCAGTCACTCACGGATCCTCCTGTCCCCCGCTGCCAGCTAGTTCTGCTTCTACCAGCCCCCTGCAGCCATCCTGTGCCCTCGCAGTCACTCACTGCTGCTCCAGTCCCCCGCTGGCAGCTAGTTCTGCTTCTACCAGCCCCATGCAGCCATCCTGTGCCCTCGTAGTCACTCACTGCTGCTCCAGTCCCCCTCCACCAGCTAGTTCTGCTTCTACCAGCCCCATGCAGCCATCCTGTGCCCTCGTAGTCACTCACTGCTGCTCCAGTCCCTCGCCTCCAGCTAGTTCTGCTTCTACCAGCCCCCTGCAGCCACCCTGTGCCCTCGCAGCCACTCACGGATCCTCCTGTCCCCCACCGCCAGCTAGTTCTGCTTCTACCAGCCCCCTGCAGCCATCCTGTGCCCTCGTAGTAACTCACTGCTGCTCCAGTCCCCCGCCACCAGCTAGTTCTGCTTCTACCAGCCCCCTGCAGCCATCCTGTGCCCTCGCAGTCACTCACTGCTGCTCCGGTCCCCCTGCTGCCAGCTAGTTCTGCTTCTACCAGCCCCCTGCAGCCATCCTGTGCCCTCGTAGTCACTCACTGCTGCTCCAGTCCCCCGCCGCCAGCTAGTTCTGCTTCTACCAGCCCCCTGCAGCCATCCTGTGCCCTCGTAGTCACTCACTGCTGCTCCAGTCCCCCGCCACCAGCTAGTTCTGCTTCTACCAGCCCCATGCAGCCATCCTGTGCCCTCGTAGTCACTGACTGCTGCTCCAGTCCCCCGCCGCCAGCTAGTTCTGCTTCTACCAGCCCCCTGCAGCCATCCTGTGCCCTCGTAGTAACTCACTGCTGCTCCAGTCCCCCGCCACCAGCTAGTTCTGCTTCTACCAGCCCCCTGCAGCCATCCTGTGCCCTCGCAGTCACTCACTGCTGCTCCGGTCCCCCTGCTGCCAGCTAGTTCTGCTTCTACCAGCCCCCTGCAGCCATCCTGTGCCCTCGTAGTCACTCACTGCTGCTCCAGTCCCCCGCCGCCAGCTAGTTCTGCTTCTACCAGCCCCCTGCAGCCATCCTGTGCCCTCGTAGTCACTCACTGCTGCTCCAGTCCCCCGCCACCAGCTAGTTCTGCTTCTACCAGCCCCATGCAGCCATCCTGTGCCCTCGTAGTCACTGACTGCTGCTCCAGTCCCCCGCCGCCAGCTAGTTCTGCTTCTACCAGCCCCCTGCAGCCGTCCTGTGCCCTCGTAGTCACTCACTGCTGCTCCAGTCCCTGGCCGCCAGGTAGTTCTGCTTCTACCAGCCCCCTGCAGCCATCCTGTGCCCTCGTAGTCACTCACTGCTGCTCCAGTCCCCCGCCGCCAGCTAGTTCTGCTTCTACCAGCCCCCTGCAGCCATCCTGTGCCCTCGTAGTCACTCACTGCTGCTCCAGTCCCCCGCCACCAGCTAATTCTGCTTCTACCAGCCCCCTGCAGCCATCCTGTGCCCTCGTAGTCACTCACTGCTGCTCCAGTCCCCCACCACCAGCTAGTTCTGCTTCTACCAGCCCCATGCAGCCATCCTGTGCCCTCGTAGTCACTCACTGCTGCTCCAGTCCCTGGCCGCCAGCTAGTTCTGCTTCTACCAGCCCCCTGCAGCCACCCTGTGCCCTCGCAGTCACTCACTGCTGCTCCAGTGCCCTGCTGCCAGCTAGTTCTGCTTCTACCAGCCCCCTGCAGCAGTCCTGTGCCCTCGCAGCCACTCACTAATCCTCTGCTCCTCCGCTGTCAGCTAGCTCTGCTTCTACCAGCCCCCTGCAGCCACCCTGTGCCCTCGCAGCCACTCACGGATCCTCCTGTCCCCCGCCTCCAGATAGTTTAATTTCTCTGACAGGCCTGGCCACGCATAGTCTTCTTTGCATTCCCATCCGCAATAGCATCCTGCACCTGCACAGGACGCTATTGCACACAGGAACATGAAGAAGGAGAGGCGTGGCCAGGCCTGCGCAGGCGCAGTGAGCCTGTCGGACAAAAACAAAACTAGCTGGCGGCGTGGGACTGATTTTTTTTATTGAAGGCTTAAAGGGATCCTGAACATTATATAAAAATGAGATCGGTACATACCTGGGGCTTCCTCCAGCCCACCATAGGCCACGAGGTCCCTCTGCGTCCTCCTGGCTCCTCTCCCGGTCCCGCTGGTGACTTCACTACCGGCGACAACTAGGCCGAGTGTCGGCCCAACACTTCCTGACCGGTGACGCACCGCGTCATCAAGCCGACTGCTGGGCGTCGTCACGGCGGCCGGTGTGACAGTCCTGCACACGCGCGGTTCAGAGGAAGTATTGGGCTGACACTAGGCCCGGGTGTCGCCGGTAATGAAGTCGCCAGCGGTATCAGGAGAGGAGCCAGGAGGAGGCCGGGGGACCTTGCGGCCTACGGTGGGCTGAAGGAAGCTCCAGATAAGTATCTATTTCATTTTTATATACTGTTCAGGGTGCCTTTAAGTATCCCTTTAAGGGAAGGAATCAGTGTGCCTGGAAGCTTTAGGGGGCAGCCCCACCACCAGAATCGGGTGCTGAAGGCTAATAACCTACACACATTTAATTATTATTCAAACTAAAAAGCATAACTGGTACTCCTATGCTAAATCCCAAATATGTTATCGCAGTGTCTACCATAAGGATGGTTGGCACCATCTCCAAAGGGCACGTATAACTATCAGGGCCAGATTTAGCAGCCTAGAGGCACTGATTTGCTGAGAGGCGGCTGTTGAGGGTACTCTGTGCTCCCTTGGCATTGATCAGCCCAGCCCCATGCATGTAGTATAGAGAGCTGGATGGAGGGGCTGGTCACTCTCAAAAGAGCATAGAGGGTTGGATGGGTGGGCTGAATGGCCAATCCCATCCAGGTCTCTATGTTTTTTTTTGGGGGGGGGGCAGTGAAATCAGCATGGCTCCAGTACAATGAGTGCTGGCACGCCGGGCATGGGAAGGCACGCCGGGCATGGGAAGGCACGCCGGGCATGGGAAGGCACGCCGGGCATGGGAAGGCACGCCGGGCATGGGAAGGCACGCCGGGCATGGGAAGGCACGCCGGGCATGGGAAGGCACGCCGGGCATGGGAAAACACCCCGGGCATGGGAAGGCACGCCGGGCATGGGAAGGCACGCCGGGGCATGGGAAGGCACGCCGGGCATGGGAAAACACCCCGGGCATGGGAAGGCACGCCGGGCATGGGAAAACACGCCGGGCATGGGAAAGCACCCCGGGCATGGGAAGGCACGCCGGGGCATGGGAAGGCACGCCGGGGCATGGGAAGGCACGCCGGGGCATGGGAAGGCACGCCGGGGCATGGGAAGGCACGCCGGGGCATGGGAAGGCACGCCGGGGCATGGGAAGGCACGCCGGGGCATGGGAAGGCACGCCGGGGCATGGGAAGGCACGCCGGGCATGGGAAGGCACGCCGGGCATGGGAAGGCACGCCGGGCATGGGAAGGCACGCCGGGCATGGGAAGGCACGCCGGGCATGTGAAGGCACGCCGGGCATGGGAAGGCACGCCGGGCATGGGAAAACACGCCGGGCATGGGAAGGCACGCCGGGCATGGGAAAACACGCCGGGCATGGGAAGGCACGCCGGGCATGGGAAAGCACCCCGGGCATGGGAAGGCACGCCGGGCATGGGAAAGCACCCCGGGCATGGGAAAGCACGCCGGGGCATGGGAAGGCACGCCGGGCATGGGAAGGCACACCGGGCATGTGAAGGCACGCCGGGCATGGGAAGGCACGCCGGGCATGGGAAAACACGCCGGGCATGGGAAGGCACGCCGGGCATGTGAAGGCACGCCGGGCATGGGAAGGCACGCCGGGCATGGGAAAACACCCCGGGCATGGGAAGGCACGCCGGGCATGGGAAAACACGCCGGGCATGGGAAAGCACCCCGGGCATGGGAAGGCACGCCGGGGCATGGGAAGGCACGCCGGGCATGGGAAAGCACGCCGGGCATGGGAAGGCACGCCGGGCATGGGAAGGCACGCCGGGCATGGGAAGGCACGCCGGGCATGGGAAAGCACGCCGGGCATGGGAAGGCACGCCGGGCATGGGAAGGCACGCCGGGCATGGGAAGGCACGCCGGGCATGGGAAAGCACCCCGGGCATGGGAAGGCACGCCGGGCATGGGAAGGCACGCCGGGCATGGGAAGGCACGCCGGGCATGGGAAGGCACGCCGGGGCATGGGAAGGCACGCCGGGGCATGGGAAGGCACGCCGGGGCATGGGAAGGCACGCCGGGGCATGGGAAGGCACGCCGGGGCATGGGAAGGCACGCCGGGCATGGGAAGGCACGCCGGGCATGGGAAGGCACGCCGGGCATGTGAAGGCACGCCGGGCATGGGAAGGCACGCCGGGGCATGGGAAGGCACGCCGGGGCATGGGAAGGCACGCCGGGCATGGGAAGGCACGCCGGGGCATGGGAAGACACGCCGGGCATGGGAAGGCACGCCGGGCATGGGAAGGCACGCCGGGCATGGAAAGGCACGCCGGGCATGGGAAGGCACGCCGGGCATGGGAAGGCACGCCGGGCATGGGAAAACACCCCGGGCATGGGAAGGCACGCCGGGCATGGGAAGGCACGCCGGGGCATGGGAAGGCACGCCGGGCATGGGAAGGCACGCCGGGCATGGGAAAACACCCCGGGCATGGGAAGGCACGCCGGGCATGGGAAGGCACGCCGGGGCATGGGAAGGCACGCCGGGGCATGGGAAGGCACGCCGGGCATGGGAAGGCATGCCGGGGCATGGGAAGGCACGCCGGGCATGGGCATGGGAAAACACCCCGGGCATGGGAGTAGTGACAGGCAGTGAACGGGCGCAGGCAGCACACTTGTGTGATTTGGCAGGTGAACCCACATGCGCTGGGGTGCAATAACAGACTCGTGACTTCTGCCATCATTGTCGGGGCCTGGTCCTGGGGTGCAGAGTAGCTGCAGGAGTTCCATACGTTACCTCGTCTCGGCGATAGGACAGGTCCTCCTTGCCCCTCGGTGTATTACCCATGCAGCCTATCACCTATGGCTGCTGATGCCTGTGAAGAGGTAAAGCATGAAAAAAGACATGGGGAAGAAGGGGAGGAGGGGGGGGGGGGGGGGTAGAAGGAGAGTTCAGGAGCTGAACACTTGGGGGGGGGGGGGGGGGGCAGCACACATAAGGCACCATGTTTGTTTGTTTGTTTTTTTAATTACCTCGCACAGGTTGGGGGGGGGGGGGAGGAGTAGCGAGCGTTCTTTCACACCTTGTGGGGGCCCGGCCTATTGAAGTTACACCCCTGACCATTCCAGTATCTGTAGAGGGGTTTTGGAACAGCACTCACGTTCCGCAGTGTGCAATGACCTATCCTGCACACCATCCCGATTCGTCCAATAGTGGAACGTTGAGGTCTGCACTACTGCTTCAAAAAAGCATAAGCCGCCCAGCAAGTCACTTGCTTGGTGACTTGTAAAAAAGGGCAGGTAGACCCGACACAACGGGCTGTAGCTGCCTTACACATGTATTTTAAAGTTCTTATAATAAAGATGGGATTTTTTGAAGCAGTGGTGCGGACCCCAACTTTCTACACCCCTGAACATTGGCATCAGGATCTGCAGGTGGCGGACTTTAGGGTTCCACAACTTCTGTGCCTAATAGGCTCCTGAGATGTAGATCGGGTCACTTGACCCGAGGAAGCGAGTCGAGGCCTGCGAAACGCGTTGAATAAAAACTTGCTTACCTCACATGGTGCATTCTACATTGAGTAAGCCACCTTTATACTATTTTTTTTGGGGGGGGAGGGGGGGCTCTTACATCGCTGTGTCATACAGAGAGCCATTGGTTCAGATAAACATGTGATGCCTTTTCCTCCTGTGTTTCTGTCCACAGAAGTTTGTCTGCACCACGCTGCACCCGACTCTGCTGCCGTTCCCCGAGCTGTATAACTGGGAGGAATGCGCTCGCTTTGTGTCCGAGTTCCTCGGCTTCCAGCCGCTGGATCCTCCCATGGAGCTGGTAATGTCCCCATCCGGGGCTCCTATGTGTGTCACTCCCTCTGCCACTTATTCACCAGTCCCCCTCCTGTAGTCGGGCTCTTCTCCATCATTATCCTTCTGCTCTGGTCTCCCTGTAACTCTCCTGTCACTCTGTCCGCCTCTCCAATATCCGTCCACCCATCCATTAGCCCAGCTACCCCTTTATTCATCATTCTGTTCCATTACTCTGAGGCAGTGGTGCAGTGGGGGGGCCACACCGCCAAAAACAGGCCTTCGGGGATCACCGCGTTAAGAAGGGGTAATTCCCTTCTGGCCGAGAACCAAACAGGAAGTGACGCTGGCTTGCATCACTTCCTGTTTGGGAAAAATGGAAGTGCACAGAAGTGTATTGTAAAAAGTATGCTACCGCGCATGCACGTCGTCTGCCCATATCCACCATCCTTTTTTAATTCCCTGCATCGCTATAGACTTACATGACTTCCGGTCCGCTGCACATCGCCGCAGGTCGTTACAGAGGTCGCACGGTAACCTCAGCTTGTCAGCGCGGTAGATTGTCGACTTCCAGCGCACCGCACGCTATATGAAAGCATTCATAGGCTTTCATTAGCATAGCGGTGAGGTGCATTCAAATGACGCACTGCACCAGTGTGAAAGGACCCTAAAGCCAGATACACATTATGCAATATATGTCTGATAATGATCGTTTAATTGTTCTATCACTTTGTAACATTAGTACCTCCAGTCAATAATAGCTTATTATTTCCCGAAGCCTGTCGAGAAGCCTGATAGGCAGCTGCCGAGCTGGGGCGGGCCATGGCAACACATGTGGGAGTGGCCTCAGAGGTCTGGACTTCTTGGCAAGTGTTTGGGCGAGTTACAGTGGGGTGGGGTTTAAGATTAATGACCATTTAACGGCGAACTGGTTCAACCGCCGATCCCCTGTTAGGGACAATAAGGAGTACATTTATATTAACCAATAATAATAATTTTCAGCTGAAATCTTTACCAATATCAGTTGCTCGACTGCCCCACCTTCCCGATGTACATTAGTGCAAAGTTATTGTTGACCCCAATCTCCTACCGACATTGGTTGCTCAAGGAATGGGAGTTCCCAACCAATGCCTAATCAATTGTTTCATCAAGTATGATAGATTTCCATTACAGCCGTTTTCCAACCAACAATCTACCCAAAATATACAAAACATTATGTATACTATTGCTGGAAGGGATCATGTTCTGCAAACCTTACTAACTGCAGAAATAGCAATAAAAACCCCAAACAACAAAGGCACTATACTGAAATGAAGAGAGGGGTCTGTGCGAGGCCGGATCCCCTGGACAGAGGAACCTCTCATCAGCATTTGGTGTTAGGACAGGAACAGAAAGCATAGAGATTTACAGCTGCATGGATTTACAAAGAGTAATGCTATGTACACACCATACAATTATCTGGCAGATTTACTGTACCTGTCAGATCGATTATTTCCAACATGTCCGATCTGAATTTCAATAGATTTTTTTGATTTTCTGATCGCTTTTTCCAATCGATTTCTATTCACTTCTATGGAAATTAATGGGAAAATTGATTGGAAAAAAGGACTACCTGTACTTACAGTCAGATACAATACAATACAATACAATAACATTTCTATAGCACTTTTCTCCCATAGGACTCAAAGCGCTTAGGCTCTCTCAGATTCAGTAATTTGTAGTAGGATGAAGTAGCTAATAGCCTAACACAATAGTTAGTATCAATATCCAATTAAAGATTGGTGCATCAAGAGTATACAATATATAGCTTGTGCGCCCAACACAGTTTATAGTTGGCCTATTTTTGCATAACAGAGGGCCATTATTCACATATACTCTTAAAGCACACCCGAAGGATATGAGGGCTGCCATATTTATTTCCATTTAAACAATACCAGTTGCCTGGCAGTCCTGCTGTTCTCTTTGGCTGAAGTAGTGTCTGAATCACACACCTGAAACAAGCATGCTGCTAATTCAGTCAGACTTCAGTCAGAGCACCTGATCTACTGCATGCTTGTTCAGGGGCTGGCTGGGGCTAATAGTATTAGAGGAAGAGGATTAGGACAGCTGGGACATCTGCATTGTTTAAAGGAAAATAAATCTGTTACCCTCCATATACCTCTCTCCTCGGGCACCCTTTAAACTATAAAAAAGATATATCAAATAAGCCCATCTTCCTGTAAGGAGGGGACTGGCCTAAACAAGAGCAACCAAAGGGGACAATTTGGTTAGTTGGGTGTTGGGTTGTGATTAGTTGCTACAAGTCTGTGATCCTTTCCTAAGGCGGAAAGTTTTTCTACATATATAGGGGAGAAGTCTTTGTGTGATCTGCTAATTTGCAGTGTTTTGTCCCCTACAGCCCCACCGGCTCTTCTCCTCCAGCTCTGTCCTCCACAGACAGAAGGGAAATTGCTTTGATTTCAGTATCCTGCTGTGCTCTCTGCTCCTCGGGGGCGGGTACGATGCTTACTGTGTCAGTGGCTATGCACTCGGGAGATGTGTCTGATGGATGAGTCCCGGGAGGTGTGTCCCCTTCTGAAAAATCTGGCAGAGGTGAGATTGATCTTCCTGAATTGCCTCATTAATTATGTATAGTCAGGGATGTTGAGCTCCAGTCCTCAGGGGCGGAGCTCCTCACACATTTATGACACACCTCAAAGTAATCGATGAGACTGAATCAGGAAAGGCGTGGTCCATGAAGTAGAAACACATGCCTCTCTTTCTCCCTTCTATCCTAAAGACTGGCCTGGATATGCAGAGGCGTCACTAGGGTTGGTGTTAACTGGTGCGGAAACTCATGGTGTCACCTCCTCCTACCTCATGAACCTCCAAACTTCACCAGGTAGTAACGTTGCCATGTGGCCCTGTTAGCCTCTGAACTCTGTTATAAGCTCAAGAAGGAGCAGCCAGAAGGGAGTAGAGCAGGAGAGAAACGTCTATCAGACAGTAGACTGGTCAGTATTTACAAAGCCTTCTCCACTCTCCCTTAGCCTGGAGCTTGGTGTCACCCCCTCTGCTGGTGACACCTGGTGCGGTCCGCACCTACCGCACCCCCCCTAGTGACGCTACTGTGGATATGGTCCCCCTGGACTGGAGTTCAACACCTCTGCTCTAAGTCACCAGTGGCTGAATGTTTAGCTGAAGTAAATGTTCATAAAAAGAGCCCTCACCCTACCAGCCACCCCATTAGAGGCCATGTCATGATAGAAATCTTTCATTCACTTTTTTCTCTTAAGTTTTCTCCTAATGGTGCCCAATACATGGTACAATAAAGACGTTCGATTTTCCCATTTATTCAACCAAAACGATCGATTTGAAAATAATCTTTTTTTTTTTTGACAAAGAAAAAAAATGAACGATTATCCCTTATTTCTATAAAAATCCAATCTAACATGTTGGAAAAATCCTAGTATTCGATCTAACAGACTAATCGAACTAAATTATTTAATCGAAAAAAAAAAGAAAACATTGTACCATGTATGGGCACCATTATAGATATTTTTTTCATCTTCCGTTTAAAATAACTCTTCAGCAATTTAAAAAGTACCAAAAAGTAGGTGAAAAAGTACTGCCAAATTTTGTTTGAAGACAGTGTCGCTAGTTCCTGTTCCCCCCTTGTAGACACAGATGAAGCAGCCACACTTCCTGTGACACTCATGGCCCCTCTCTGTGGACTCTCACGTGTGTAATGCAGACATCAGTAGCCATACAAACTGCTCAGATCTTTGTCATCCTACAGAGCAGCAAAGCGGCCCCCGAGAAGCCCAATAAGGAAGTACTCAGTGAAGCCCCCAGGACAGCTCATCAGCAAGTTCCAGCTGCAGCAGGAAGCCAAGCAACAGGCCAGAATCCAGGCCTCCATCCTGAAGGAGCAGGAAGAGGAGGAGCAGCGGCAGGGTGGTGAGGCGGAGATTTCACGCATTATTCTAACTGCGACACGTGACACAATGAAAGGAAAGATCTTGTTACTTGTGCTGGACTGTACACACACAGTGCCATTGTTTATATATTATCATAATTATATTTATTACTATATTACAGTATAAATAATTTATTTTACAAATTACCTGCACAAACAAGCACAATATCGATAATACTGAGATACTACACTTACCATACCAGGTTATTGTGTAAGGAGATTGATGACATACAGTATATAGCGAAACATTGTAGAGCAATGCATACATATAATTTGTGCATATATTATTTATACATGATGCTGACACCCTCCTTTGCTGTGCCTGTTTTGAATGCATGTTGTGTAATTTTGTCCATATTGTGGAGCTCTGCACATCTTGCAAATAGCTAATTTGGGTACAGCCTCTGTCTGAAAGCACTGCCAATCTCTCCTGCTGTACAAAATACATACATATATAGGTGCCCATATATCTAGCGATGTATGGGCAGAGCGACCAAACAGACAGATCTCTTTCTGATCGCAGAGAGATCTGTTTCCTGCCCACACACCGCAGCAGGACAGGAGAAATTGTACACAGCACGGCCACCGGGGAAGGGGGGCATTTTACTCTTGGGGGGACAAGAGTAATAATAATAATAATAATTCCAGGTTTTTTATAGCGCTTTCTCCTGTCGGACGTAAAGCACTTCTGAGGCAGCCGCTAGAACGCACTCAGCAGGGCAGTAGCAGTGTTAAGGAGTCTTGCCCAAGTCCTCCTTACAGAATAGGTGCTGGCTTACTGAGCCCTTACCCATTACAGAATGCAGCCATTACATATCCACTATCCAGTACATTGAGTAAGAGGACTCTTGGGGGGACAGGAGTACATTGTTGTTCATTTGCCTAATCAGACATGTCCAACTCTTTGCGACCCTATGGACCACAGTACACCAGACCTCTCTATGCTCTACTGCAGTGGTCCTCAAACTAAGGCCCGCGGGCCGAATGTGGCCACCTGAGGCTTTTTTACCCCCCCCCCCCACACACACACAAAATGTATTACTTATAGATGCGGTCAGCTGCATATTTAAATATTGGTGGTCCCGCATATAGAATAGCAGTGCTGGCACCACCCATCCACATGGAAGCCAGAAAGCAGTAATTCGCTGGTTTCCAATCAAATTACACATCAGGTAACACTTGTCCAATCGGACTTGCCGGTTGTCACCTGGGTATGCTTCACTGTCTGGCCCACAAAGACTTCTACATCATTTTATGTATACTCCGGCCCCCCAGCAGTCTGAGGTATGTTGACCCGGCCCTCGATACAAAACGTTTCGGGACCCCTGCACTACTGTCTCTCGCAACTTGTCCAAACTCATGTTTGTTGCTTTCATGATACTAGCTAGCCGTCTCTTTCTCTGCTGTCCCCTCCTCCGCTTTCCCGCAATCTTTTCTTTTACAATGAGTTTGACAACCGAACATAGGGCAATCCTGTACATACAAAAGTCTACTCAAAGCAGGGGTCCCCAAACTTTTTCAGTCAAGGGCCGGGTCAACATACTTCAGACTGCTGGGGGGACGGAGTATACATAAAATGATGTAGAAAAACTTTACATTGTACCTAGGTATTGTAGGCAGCCCTAATGTCTCCCATTTAAACAGACCATTTTAACATGTGCAGATAGGATGCCCCCAACTCAGCAGGTGCAGATAGTATGCCCCCCAACACAGCAAGTGCAGATATTGTGACCCTAACATAGCAACAAGCAAGTCATATGTGAGCCATAATGTCACCAAATGGCCTGCAAAAGCCTCCAGCACAATCCGACAAAGTCTTTGCAGACCAGACAAAGAAGCATACCCAGGTGACAACCTGTCATCCAATTGGCCAACAGTGAATGATTGGAAGCCAGGTGAATGACTTCTTTCTGGCTTCCATGTGAAAAGGGTGGTGTCAGCACTGCTATTCTATATGTGGGCTGCCAATGTTTAAAGATGCAGTGGTCCGCCTCTATAAGTAATACATTTTGTGTGTGTGGGCTGGTAAAAAAGCCTCAAGGGGGCCGCATTCGGCCGCGGGCCTTAGTTTCAGGACCACTGACTTAAACGGCTTATAACATTAGGAGCCATCATTTTAGAGTACTAAAATCTAAAGTGTGTGGCTGACTCAAGCTTTACATCTGATTGGTTGCTGTGTACAATCGGAAATAGACCAGACTAATGATAACACTGTGATGTTGCTGTGAGGTGTATCACGTATGCAACATGGAGCAAGATCCAAAGTGTTTTCATTTGACTATCAACCAATTACTTTTCACCTTACAGAAAGATGAACGCTGATAATGACTGGAAGGATGGGAGGAGGCGCTCCAAGGATATAAAAAGTTAAAAAAAATTTTTTAAATAAATAGTCTTACCTCAAAAGAGGAATGGGCTTTCAAAATTATATTTATTGGACACTAAAAATGACAATGCATTTCACGGGTCTTACCCACTTTCTCAGATCAATTTCACACTGTCTTAAAGGGACCATGAGCAGTGTCTACAAAAAGAAATCTTTACTTACCTGGAGCCTCCTCCAGCCCCCATAGCCTGCGAGGTCCTCTGGTATCCTCCCTTGGCATCATCACGCCGGTTGCCATAAGTTCCCTGCACATGCACATTTCTCTAAACACTGAACTGTGCATGCGCAGGAGGCTTACAGCCTGAAGGGAGCAGGAGGATGCCGGAGGACCTTGCGGGCTATGGGGGGCTGGAGGAAGCCCAGGTAATGCAGATTTATTTTTTTAGCCACTGCTCTGTGTCCCTTTAAGAAAGAACAGCACAGAATTGGAGCACGCAAGTCCGTGCTGTTCTTCCTTAAGACACTCTGAAATTGATCTGAGGAAGCCGGGAAGACCCATGAAATGCGTAGTCATTTTAGTGTCCAGTAAGTTTTATTTCTCACTTGAGGTAAGACAGTTTTTAAAACCTTTTATATCCTTGGAGTGCCTCCTCCCAAACTTCTAGTACCTTCCTTTAAGATTTAGTATCAAGAGGTTCTTTAGTTTTTTGGAGAGCAACTATCTACATTCTACAAAGACCTTTTGAGAGAGAAGTGGAGATGGAATTGTCCGCTTGCTTGTTACAGTTGTTGCCTTTATAGTAAGGCAAGTAAGTCACTATTTCAATAGTATATTTCACTGATAGTTATCTCTCTCTAAACTATATTGGCACTCTTGGTGTCTTCTGTCTTTTTCTTCTCGATGTTCGGAACTCATGAGTTGAAGTTTACAGACCGGACACACCCACTGATGATGACTGGTTGCTGTGGGTTAGTACCCTCCTTGTCTGTATTACGTGATGGTTCAAAGTGCTGTATATCTCCACAGGAAGCCGAGAAGCTTGGCCCAGACCCTTTGTATGGCCTGCGAGTTCACTGCTGGGTGCTGGTTCTGTCCGGGAAGAGGGAAGTCCCAGAGCCTTTCTTCATTGATGCGCTGACAGGAAATTCCTATGGGACTAAAGATGACCATTTCCTGGGGATCGAGAGCGTGTGGAATCACCAGAACTACTGGGTCAACATGCAGGACTGTCGCCATGGCTGTAAGGTACAAATAATCATCCGAACATTTGTATAGCGCTTTTTTTATCCTGTCGGACTCGCCACTGGGACGTGCTCAAGAGGCCACCCTGCAGTGTTAGGGAGTCTTGCCTAAGGACTCCTTACTGAATAGGTACTGACCCCAGCCAGGATTCAAACCCTGGTCTCCCATGTCAGAGGCAGACCCCATGAGGCTGCAGGGAGAAATGTCCATGATGTTGACCGGCTATCGATTAAACGACTGGGGGAAGATGGTTTGAGCAGAGTTCGGGAGAGTCCCAAGGCAAGGACAGGAGTACTCCAATAATACAAAGGGTTGCTGCTTGTACTGATAAGGTGGTTGAGATAACTGCAGTGAATATGAAGATTTGGGTAAACTGGATCCCCAGTACTCGATTGTGAAATTCTCTGACTCCACATTGTTGTAGACAAAGTGATTCAAAACTTTTGTAAGCATTGTGAAGGTTGGCCAAGGCCAGGGGCGCCGCGAGGCATAAAGCGAACCAAGCGGTCGCTTGGGGCCCTCGGCGGCTCAGTGACGGCGTGACGTCACTGTTTTCCCGCAGCCCCGCGGGGCTGGCAGAGCAGAGTAGGCAAGGGCTACGGGAAGATGGCCGCCGCCGAAGCCCTGCTCTGTAGACTATGCTCCAGTACAGGGCTTCGGGTGGCCATCTTCCGTAGCCCTGATTCAATCAGCGAGGGGAGATTGGAGGAGGGAGGGAGCTCCGTGGGAACTGCGCGCCTGAGGAGTCGCCGCCGGCCAGGAGAGGAGACGGGGAGAGAAGACTTCTGCCAGTGCCAGGTGAGTAAATTCTTTTCTTTTTGCAGCTCTGAAAATGTGCCCTAATTGTGTTGATTTCTGCTGAACTGTTCCCTAATTGTGTTTGATTTCTGCTGAACTGTGCCCTAATTGCGTTTGATTTCTGCTGAACTGTTCCCTAATTGCATTTGATTTCTGCTGAAAATGTGCCATAATTGCGTTTGATTTCTGCTGAAAATGTGCCCAAATTGCGTTTGATTTCTGCTGAAATGTGGCCCTAATTGCGTTTGATTTCTGCTGAAAATGAGCCATAATTGCGTTTGATTTCTGCTGAAAATGTGCCCAAATTGCGTTTGATTTCTGCTGAAATGTGGCCCAAATTGCGTTTGATTTCTGCTGAAAATGTGCCATAATTGCGTTTGATTTCTGCTGAAAATGTGCCCAAATTGCGTTTGATTTCTGCTGAAATGTGGCCCTAATTGCGTTTGATTTCTGCTGAAAATGTGCCATAATTGCGTTTGATTTCTGCTGAAAATGTGCCTAAATTGCGTTTGATTTCTGCTGAAATGTGGCCCAAATTGCGTTTGATTTCTGCTGAAATGTGGCCCTAATTGCGTTTGATTTCTGCTGAAAATGTGCCATAATTGCGTTTGATTTCTGCTGAAAATGTGCCCAAATTGCGTTTGATTTCTGCTGAAATGTGGCCCAAATTGCGTTTGATTTCTGCTGAAAATGTGCCCAAATTGCGTTTGATTTCTGCTGAAAATGTGCCATAATTTCGTTTGATTTCTGCTGAAAATGTGCCCAAATTGCGTTTGATTTCTGCTGAAATGTGGCCCTAATTGCGTTTGATTTCTGCTGAAAATGTGCCATAATTGCGTTTGATTTCTGCTGAAAATGTGCCCAAATTGCGTTTGATTTCTGCTGAAATGTGGCCCAAATTGCGTTTGATCTCTGCTGAAAATGTGCCCAAATTGCGTTTGATTTCTGCTGAAAATGTGCCCTAATTTCATTTGATTTCTGCTGAAAATGTGCCCAAATTGCGTTTGATTTCTGCTGAAAATGTGCCATAATTGCGTTTGATTTCTGCTGAAAATGTGCCCAAATTGCGTTTCATTTCTACTGAAATGTGGCCCAAATTGCGTTTGATTTCTGCTGAAATGTGGCCCAAATTCTGTTTGTTTTCTGTTGAAATGTTGCACAAATTGCGTTTTTATTTTCTGGTGTCTGGGGTATCTGTTGCTGCATTTATTATTTAATGGTCATAGTTGGCTATATTTGCTGTGCTACGGTTAAGCTCCGCCCATACAATGTCATGGCCAAATCCATCTTTCCTCAATCACCCCACATCCATTTTCCCCACAAACAGCCCTGCCCCAATCCGCCCTCCAGCTCCACCCACATGTCATGGCCATGCCCACTTATGCAGGATAGCCACACCCATTTTTCAACGCGGCGCGCGATGCGCGCCGCAGGATAGGGCCATTTCCTGCAGTCCACTTGGGGCCACAAAAACCTTAGCTGCACCCATGGACCAAGGCCACCCTGGAGAACAATAGAACAAAAGGAGCGCTCCTTTGGTGCATTAACTTTTTTACTTAAAACAGACACGCTTAAATGTTACACTTACAGTGTGTGTATGAACACATGCGCTGCTCAGGCCTGCCTGCAGTCCTGACAAAGGCGTGGTTAACGCCGAAATGCGTTATGACGTCAGATGGCTCCAGCGTGACCCAGCCCCGCCCCCCCCCCCCCCCCCCCCCCCGCACCTCGCTTTACGCTGACAACACCGTTCCTGTGTTGAGCCGGCCAAGCACAGGAATTTGGAGAGGACTGCAGGCAGGCCTGAGAAGCGCATGTGTTCATACACACACGGTACGTGTAACATTTAAGCGTGTCTGTTTTAAGTAAAAGTTAATGCACCAAAGGAGCGCTCCTGTTTCTTTTACTAGTTGGTAGATCTAGCCTGGTTTGTAAGGTCATGTGTGTTCTTCAATAGACTTCAGCTTAGGAGGATGTTAGTAGATCATACTTATTCTGTCTTTCAGGCACCCAAACATACTGTGGTAGTGGTACACTCTCTGCACAAATGGTGCTGTCCATGAAGGTAAAGAGTACCTCGGCAGCCCAGTGTATATGCCCTATGATAGTCTCACTTTCCTTATCATGGTAAATATAACAGGATGTGTGATTTGTGCCTGCAGGACATGACCTTTGACCTGGGAGATCCTGTCTGCTGGGAGTTCATGTTGTTGGGTACATCAAAGCCTCTTCTCCTCATCCCAGACATGGCAGAGGAAGAGACTGGTGAGGAGGAGGAGGAGGAAGAGGAGAATGGACATCAGGTGGGTCCAAGAAGTCGTTTGTGACTTCAAAGCAACTCTTAAAGGAAAACCGAGGTGACAAGTGACATGATGAGATAGACATGTACAGTGCCAAGTGCACAAATAACTAGGCTGTGTTCCTTTTCTTGTTTCTCGGCCTGAAGGAGTTGAACATCAGGTATGTAAGTGACAGTTTCTGTCCGGGTCAGGAGCAGGTCAGACTATTGCGTAACCCTCACTGATACGTAATTACAGTCATAAAATACTTTTTAGGAGGAGGAGGATAGATACAATTGTTTTTCTTATCAGTTTATTTTCACCTCAGATGTCCTTTTAGTAGACCCAAGTAATAGAAACCTATTGTGAAATCTCTATGTGTAAAGTTCTTGTATTTCCTGATGTTGGAGTGGAGATGACGAGCATAAAGTGACCTGAGCTGCTGAGCATCCCTATTCATTAGTAAAACCACTTATCACATTTAAGAACCAATAGAGAGTCTGGAAAGTAGGGCTAGCTGAGGCATGACTGAGGTTGTGAGCCGCTGTACACATACTAGATTCATGGCAGAGGGAGCCCCGACTGGAGGGCCTCAGCCGAGAACCATCTAGCAGATGCACAAGTCTTAAATATGGCGGGGGACAGACCCAGGTCAAGGCATGCATTGTACACATGGTTGGTGCAGGACAATACAGGTCTTCACACAGGTCAGGCTGGATGATTGTGTTACATGTATGGTCTGTGTTCTCATACTACAGGGTCAGAATGGCAGGAAGATATTCCAGATGCCACCATCCTGGACGCTGCCCATTGTCATCACACCAAAAGGTCAGTGAGATGGACGTCGGAGCCGGCAGCACAGTTCAGCAATAAAGGACATAAATAAATCATGGCCATACCCTTATCTACAGTGGGTTGCAAAAGTATTCGGCCCCCTTGAAGTTTTCCACATTTTGTCATATTACTGCCACAAACATGAATCAATTTTATTGGAATCCCACATGAAAGACCAATACAAAGTGGTGTACACATGAGAAGTGGAACGAATATCATACATGATTCCAAACATTTTTTACAAATCAATAACTGCAAAGTGGTGTGTGCGTAATTATTCAGACCCCTTTGGTCTGAGTGCAGTCAGGTGCCCATAGACATTGCCTGATGAGTGCTAATGACTAAATAGAGTGCACCTGTGTGTAATCTAATGTCAGTACAAATACAGCTGCTCTGTGACAGCCTCAGAGGTTGTCTAAGAGAATATTGGGAGCAACAACACCGTGAAGTCCAAAGAACACACCAGACAGGTCAGGGATAAAGTTATTGAGAAATTTAAAGCAGGCTTAGGCTACAAAAAGATTTCCAAAGCCTTGAACATCCCACGGAGCACTGTTCAAGTGATCAT
Organism: Hyperolius riggenbachi; assembly: GCF_040937935.1. NCBI lineage: Eukaryota > Metazoa > Chordata > Amphibia > Anura > Hyperoliidae > Hyperolius > Hyperolius riggenbachi. Next base: position 3,947,622 of record NC_090656.1, on the reverse strand, counting down.
TGAGAAATGGAAGGAGTATGGCACAACTGTAAACCTACCAAGACAAGGCCATCCACCTAAACTCACAGGCCGAACAAGGAGAGCGCTGATCAGAAATCCAGTCAAGAGGCCCATGGTGACTCTGGACGAGCTGCAGAGATCTACAGTTCAGGTGGGAGACTCTGTCCATAGGACAACTATTAGTCATGCACTGTACAAAGTTGGCCTTTATGGAAGAGTGGCAAGAAGAAAGGCATTGTTAACAGAAAGCATAAGAAGTCCCATTTGCAGTTTGCCACAAGCCATGTGGGGGACACAGCAACCATGTGGAAGAAGGTGCTCTGGTCAGATAAGACCAAAATGGACCTTTTTGGCCAAAATGTAAAACGCTATGTGTGGCAGAAAACTAACACTGCACATCACTCTGAACACAGCATCCCCACTGTCAAATATGGTGGTGGCAGCATCATGCTCGAGGGGTGCATCTCTTCAGCAGGGACAGGGAAGCTGGTCAGAGTTGATGGGAAGATGGATGGAGCCAAATACAGGGCAATCTTGGAAGAAAACCTCTTGGAGACTACAAAAGACTTGAGACTGGGGCGGAGGTTCACCTTCCAGCAGGACAACGACCCTAAACATAAAGCCAGGGCAACAATGGAATGGTTTAAAACAAAACATATCCAAGTGTTAGAATGGCCCAGTCAAAGTCCAGATCTAAATCCAATCGAGAATCTGTGGCAAGATCTGAAAGCTGCTGTTCACAAATGCTGCCCATCTAATCTGACTGAGCTGGAGCTGTTTTGCAAAGAAGAATGGGCAAGGATTTCAGTCTCTAGATGTGCAAAGCTGGTAGAGACATACGCTAAAAGACTGTCAGCTGTAATTGCAGCAAAAGGTGGTTCTACAAAGTATTGACTCAGGGGGCCGAATAATTACGCACACCCCACTTTGTAGATATTTATTTGTAAAAAATGTTTGGAATGATGTATGATTTTCGATCTACTTCTCACGTGTGCACCACTTTGTATTGGTCTTTCATGTGGAATTCCAATAAAATTGATGCATGTTTGTGGCAGTAATGTGACAAAATGTGGAAAACTTCAAGGGGGCCGAATACTTTTGCAACCCACTGTAGATGGAGAAATAGTGTGTTTTCTTTTCTATTTTTTTTTTACCCTAATTTCCCTTTAAAATGCATAGAAAATAAGGTAATTGCTAAACAAAGTTTTCACACCCTAAAAGCCTGATTTGTCCTGAAAAAAACAATATATAGATAATTTAGGTGTGATTAGTAGTAATAAAGTTATTGACGAATAAATGGGAGCAGTGCTGATCTGTGAAAATTGCTCTCGTCCTGAAGTGGAAACCATGGGCTTGATTCACAAAAGAGTACTAACTGTTAGCTAACTGTTAGCACGGCCGTTTTCGCGTGAATGTTTGCGTTTGCGCGCAATTGCGAATTTTCACGCGCAAATGCGAATTTTCACACGAAATCGTTATTGTTTCGTACGCAAACGCGAATTTTCTTGTGAAAACGATAACGATTTCGCACGAACATTTGCATTTGCGCGCGCAAACGCGAAAACGGCCGTGCTAACAGTTAGCACTCTTTTGTGAATCAAGCCCCATATCTGTTTCATGGTCACACATTCCTTGTCTATCCACCTTAATCACAGCTCAGTTACATATAGATGATCCAGCCTGTGTTCTTTCCGCTCAGAGTTGGAGATGCGCTGCCCTCAGGGAAGGAAGCTTCTACAATACAAGAAGTCCAGGCTGGAGAAGTGGGCTTCTTACCTGCTGAAGGATGGGCAGGTGGCGCGTCTTACCACCTATGAAGACACAGAGTGTAAGTGGCTACATGTAAGGAAGAGGTCCAGGCAGCGAGGCTAGTCTCTCTTCATGCTCATTTCTCCTGCAGGCTTCCTGGAGATGGAGGTCCAAGATTGGTTTCAGAACCGGATGGACAAGCTGGACATGAGGCAGCAGAAGAAACTGGAGAGGGTGACCACAGAATACTTTTCTCCCGGCCGCAGCGACGCTCTTAAAGGTGAGTCTGCGCATCACGAGGCGAGATGTGACGGGTGACTGAACGCTGTAATTCTGAGTGTCACGTCTCCCTCAGTTCACACGTACCGCTCGCTGGCGTCAGAGACCGAGAGGACCATGTTCTTCTATAGCAAGGCCCGCCTGGACGGACTGGAGCGCCGCAATGAGAAATCCAAAGAGATGACCGAAACCTTCCAAGGTCGGCCGGACTTCCTGCGTTACAGGCACACCGTGTTTGGGAAACGGCCGAAGAAGGTGGCGATTGCAGGAGGACCTACAGAGACCAATCCGAGGCCAATACTGGTAACAATACTGGCACTTTTGGAGTTACTAATGAATGTTACTTTAGACTGTAAGTAACCTGTCCATTGTCCGGCCCTTTTTTTCAGAAGGGAGGTGAGTCCACCCACTTCCCCCTTTTTAACAATTTTAACTAATTTGATTCTGCTTGGCGCCTCTGTTATCGTATTTCAATATTATCTAGTCCACCCTTGGTGGAGGGGTGTATCCCCATTTTCTCCTATCTACAGAGAGCGACTTTTTAACCTGAGCGGGGTCAGGTTACAATTCTCCCCGCCGACCTGTCCAGTGGTTGCCTTTGTGGCTACCCCCCCTTGTGAGTATAATCATCCCATTTATTCACTACAGATCTCTCCATATTAACATACTGCACCATATTGGGCTCTCGGTTTCTCTCCCATTTTCAATACTGGTAACTGCTTCCAGCTAAATCATGATTTGACAAAAGAGCGCAAAAGTGAATGTCAGTCTCTTCTATTTTGTAACTTCTCACTTTTCAATCAACTGATTAATTTTTCTCCCCTTTTCGCTTAAAGGAAAACTTAAGTCAAAAAAAAAAATGACATTTACTCACCTGGGGCATCCCTCAGCACCCCGAAGCTGGATGGTGCCCTCGCAGCCCCGCTCCGATCGTCCTGTCCCCGCCGGCGGCTACTTCCGGTTCGGCGACAGCCGCCGACAGGCTGGGAACGCGGCTGTTTTTCCGCGTTCCCAGCCGCTGCTATCACCCTCTATGCTGCTATAGCGTATATATATACGCTATAGCAGCATAGAGGGTGATAGCAGCGGCTGGGAACGCGGAAAAACAGCCGCGTTCCCAGCCTGTCGGCGGCTGTCGCCGAACCGGAAGTAGCCGCCGGCGGGGACAGGACGATCGGAGCGGGGCTGCGAGGGCACCATCCAGCTTCGGGGTGCTGAGGGATGCCCCAGGTGAGTAAATGTCATTTTTTTTTTTGACTTAAGTTTTCCTTTAAGTTCCTCTTTAAAGAGAGTCTGAAGCCTTTTTAAAAACTTGTTTTTCTCTGTTATTTATGGCCAGAGCTAAAACGCTGCATTACCCCGGCAGAACGAGGGTTTTATAACCCCCAAATCCTGTGGAGATTATCCACGACTTTCAAAGACATGGATTCTGCTGCCTGGGGAGGCAGAGCTTTGCACTGTAGCTCTGACTCCATTAGCGTCAATCCACCGCTGATCGCAGCCTCTCCCCGCCCCTCTCAGCAAAAGAAGACTGGGAGAGGCGGCGAACAGCGAGGATTGACGTGACTAGAGGCAGAGCTACAGCCCAAAGCTCTGCCTCTACCAGGAAGCGCTCCCCGGTTTTTGCCCCAGGGATTTGGGGGTTATAAAACCCTCATTCTGCCGCGGGAATGCGGCGTTTTAGCACTGGCCATATTCCTTAACCGTTTTCTGCTCTGCTGTGGTGCCGCGCTTTGGCACGTGATCGCGGGCGCGCCCCCGTGCCCCGTGGTATCCCCCGGTAGCCCTGGGATCAGTAAATGGGAAAATGATTCCCGATCACCAATCCATGTACCCAGCAGAAAAACCGAAGCGCTCTTACTAGAGGTTTCAGTCTTTCTGCACGTTAAAAATTTCCGCATCCCCCTTGTGCTTCCGCTTAGAAGCACAAGGAGGGGAAAAAAACTCAAGATGGCCATCTTGTGGTCAAATAGTAAAACTACATCTACACATTTTTTACATAACAAACAAACAAACACAGAACATTTATATCGCGCTTTTCTCCTGGCGGACTCAAAGCGCCAGAGCTGCAGCCACTAGGGGATGCTCTATAGGCAGTATCAGTGTTAGGCCAGAGCTGCAGTCACTGGGAGGCACTAGAGTGGCTTACTAAACAGGCAGAGCCGAGATTCGAACCCAGGTCTCCTGTGTCAGAGGCAGAGCCCTTAACCAGTACACTTTCCAGCCACCAGCCATTACAATTTACACATATAATAACATTAAAAATTAACTGTTTATTTCCCACACCAAAATATTACCCAAATAAAATTTTTAATGGAAAAAAAAAATACAATAATAAAAAAAAAGACATAAATAGTTACCTAAGGGTCTGAACTTTTTAAATATGCATTTGAAGGGGGTATACTACGAATATGTTTTAAATTAGAAGCTTGTAAATAGTGATGGACGCAAAACGGAAAAAATGCACCTTTATTTCCAAATAAAATATTGGCGCCAAACATTGTGATAGGGACAACATTTAAATGGTGTCATAACCGAGACAAACGGGCAAATAAAATACATAGGTTTTAATTATGGTGGCGTGGATTATTTTAAAGCTATAATGGCCGAAAACTGAGAAATAATGAATTTTTCCATTTTTTTCTTATTAATCCTGTTAAAATGCATTCATCAAAAAATAATTCTTAGCAAAATGTAAGAAAGCCTAATTAGTGGCGGAAAAAACAAGATATAGATCAATTAAATTGTGATAAGTAGTGATAAAGTTATTAGCGAATGAATGGGAGGTGAAAATTGCTCTGATGCATAAGCTGAAAAATCCCCGCGGGCTGAAATGGTTAAAGGACTTATGAGGCCAAAACCCCCAAAAAAGTGAAGTACCTGCATCATGATTAAATGCACGCAGGACGCCATCCGCGCCTCCCGTGCAGTTCCGCCGCTGGGTCCCCGCAGTGCAATCGCCCCCTGTGCCTCTCCTGACCCCACAGCCCGGGTCGGCTCTCCTGCCTCTCCTAATATGGCCGCTGGAGCTGGCCACGGCTGCGCAACTCTAGGGCCTCCCCCCGATCCACGCACAGCAGACAGCCTCCATATCCCTCTCACTACAGTTATAACCAGCCACTGACCACAACCTTGTACACAGCTCCCCCTACCTGTCACTCTACTCCTTACCCCCTTGTGCTGGGTACACACAATGCAATTTTATGACAGATTTACTGTCGGAAGGACTATTTCCAACATCTCTGATCGATTTTTCTATTGATTTTCCATTCACTTCTATGAAAAATCATTCGGAAATCAGATTAGACATGTTGGAAATAGTCGATCTGACAGTAAATCTGTCAGAAAATTGCATGGTTTGTACCTAGCATTGATTGTAAGCTGATTTGGCCAGAGCTCTTTCCTCTTATGTGTTGTATCACTGCTGTGTACAGCATTACACATTTCCCACTTGTATGATGCATCGCTGACCTATCCAACTGTCATTTGATCTGTAGCCCATTGCCCTCTAACTGCCTGCACTGCGTATTCACTATTGTACAGCGCCACAGAAGATGCTGGCGCTATATAAATCCAAAATAATAATAATGCTTATTCTCGCTGACAGAAAATTACAGAACGTTTCCATAGAAACATAGAGAAGCCAGCCAATGAGGATGTGGCTGAGCGCGTCTTCCTGATCACTGAGGATCGCATAAACGTACGCTGTCACCGGATGGATGACCACATCACCGCCTCCTACTGGGAGTTCCAGAAACCGGCCAACCTGGGCGACAAGGACATCCACATTGACCTGAGCCCAGAAACCAGCATTTCCTATCAGGTACCATTTGAGTACATCACAGAAGACCACTGGGGGGGGGGGGGGGGTATCATTTGAGTACATCACAGAAGACCACTGGGGGGGGGGGCACTGAAAGGGATGTAATGTCACCCTAAAAGATGCCCAACCGTTTGAACTGAAATCCTGACATGTAGATATGGCCCGCTGATGAAGTCCACCGTCTGCTTCCCCTGTAGACATCGCTGGATAGAATAATCTGATAGGCGTATGATAGAATTCATTATACAGGCAGAATTCAAAAAAGTTCTTACAACCTGACTGTGCTGCAGAATTCCTAAGAAATTCATATTTGTACATGTTCTGACGGCCTTCTGCCACTGTTCCCGATGAAGCAGGAGTTGTCCCAGGATACGTGGTGTAACATGTAAGCCTGGTACACACATGACACATCTAATATTGATTGCTCAATGATTGGCCAATTTTACTACCTCCAAGTAGTCTGGCAGGCCCTCCTCTTGTTCGTGCTTGGCTCCGCCTCCCGAAGCCGGGGACATTGATGCTCCGCTGCCTACAGCCCAAAAATCCAGTGCTAGCCACGCCCTCTGCTTACGAAGTTGGGCAGCACTGGCCTAAGTGATATAATACCCAAATAAAAAATAATGAATTCATGAATAATCAATGTTACCCATTAGAATAAAGGAATAATCACACCTCTGTTGGGAGCTTAGATTTTTTAGCATAGTTCTTACTTCTAGGACCTATCTAAACACTGAGGGCGCGACCCCCGAGGATTCTCGCAAGCCCAAAAGGGGGCGGGAATTCCTCTGTAAGCCTTATCGGTTTTATACAACTAGAGATTTATACGTGAATATCTCTATTTTATGCTGGTGTTTCGACATATTGCACTATTGGCGCCTGGTGTGTGTTACCTTCTTGTTTTCTCCCGATCCACGGTTTCCCTTGGCCCACCCCATTCCAGGGTTACTGAGGAGGCCACTGTATGGGTTAGGGATATGGAGGTTCACTTTAGAGGCCAATCTATCATGGCTTACCATAGAGGCCACTGTACAGGGATAGGAGAAGCCACGGTTTTGGGATACCACAGAGGCCACTGTGCAGAAAGACCATAGAAGCCAATGTGTGTGGTTGCTCTTGAGGACTCTGCTGCACACATCTTCTAGAAACAACAAAACGATTTTATGCTGAAAGGTTTCATACTGGGATTTGTATTACATTATATGCAATGGGTGAAAAGCTGCCGTTGTAACTTCATATCATTTCCACCACCAGGTGGAGCCCTCTGACAAGTTTAACAAGCAGCTGTACATCTACGAGACCCTCGTCCACCTGCAGGAGGAGGAGCTGCGAGCCAAAGAGGCTGTGAGGAAGTCCGAGGCAGAGGTGATGTGTGCACCTGCATATCTTCCACTAGGCCCACAGAGGTGATGTGTACACCTGCATATCTTCCACTAGTTTCACTGAGGTGATGTGTACACCTGCATATCTTCCACTAGGCCCACAGAGGTGATGTGTACACCGGCATATCTTCCACTAGGCCCACAGAGGTGATGTGTGCACCTGCATATCTTCCACTAGGCCCACAGAGGTGATGTGTACACCGGCATATCTTCCACTAGGCCCACAGAGGTGATGTGTGCACCTGCATATCTTCCACTAGGCCCACAGAGGTGATGTGTGCACCTGCATATCTTCCACTAGTTACACAGAGGTGATGTGTGCACCTGCATATCTTCCACTAGGCCCACAGAGGTGATGTGTACACCTGCATATCTTCCACTAGGCCCACAGAGGTGATGTGTACACCTGCATATCTTCCACTAGGCCCACAGAGGTGATGTGTGCACCGGCATATCTTCCACTAGGCCCACAGAGGTGATGTGTACACCTGCATATCTTCCACTAGTTCCACAGAGGTGATGTGTACACCGGCATATCTTCCACTAGGCCCACAGAGGTGATGTGTACACCTGCATATCTTCCACTAGGCCCACAGAGGTGATGTGTACACCTGCATATCTTCCACTAGGCCCACAGAGGTGATGTGTACACCTGCATATCTTCCACTAGTTTCACTGAGGTGATGTGTACACCTGCATATCTTCCACTAGGCCCACAGAGGTGATGTGTACACCGGCATATCTTCCACTAGGCCCACAGAGGTGATGTGTGCACCTGCATATCTTCCACTAGGCCCACAGAGGTGATGTGTACACCGGCATATCTTCCACTAGGCCCACAGAGGTGATGTGTGCACCTGCATATCTTCCACTAGGCCCACAGAGGTGATGTGTGCACCTGCATATCTTCCACTAGTTACACAGAGGTGATGTGTGCACCTGCATATCTTCCACTAGGCCCACAGAGGTGATGTGTACACCTGCATATCTTCCACTAGGCCCACAGAGGTGATGTGTACACCTGCATATCTTCCACTAGGCCCACAGAGGTGATGTGTGCACCGGCATATCTTCCACTAGGCCCACAGAGGTGATGTGTACACCTGCATATCTTCCACTAGTTCCACAGAGGTGATGTGTACACCGGCATATCTTCCACTAGGCCCACAGAGGTGATGTGTACACCTGCATATCTTCCACTAGGCCCACAGAGGTGATGTGTACACCTGCATATCTTCCACTAGGCCCACAGAGGTGATGTGTACACCTGCATATCTTCCACTAGTTCCACAGAGGTGATGTGTACACCTGCATATCTTCCACTAGGCCCACAGAGGTGATGTGTGCACCTGCATATCTTCCACTAGGCCCACAGAGGTGATGTGTACACCTGCATATCTTCCACTAGTTCCACAGAGGTGATGTGTACACCTGCATATCTTCCACTAGGCCCACAGAGGTGATGTGTACACCTGCATATCTTCCACTAGGCCCACAGAGGTGATGTGTACACCTGCATATCTTCCACTAGTTCCACAGAGGTGATGTGTACACCTGCATATCTTCCACTAGGCCCACAGAGGTGATGTGTGCACCTGCATATCTTCCACTAGTTCCACAGAGGTGATGTGTACACCTGCATATCTTCCACTAGGCCCACAGAGGTGATGTGTACACCTGCATATCTTCCACTAGGCCCACAGAGGTGATGTGTACACCTGCATATCTTCCACTAGTTACAGAGGTGATGTGTACACCTGCATATCTTCCACTAGTTCCACAGAGGTGATGTGTACACCTGCATATCTTCCACTAGGCCCACAGAGGTGATGTGTGCACCTGCATATCTTCCACTAGTTCCACAGAGGTGATGTGTACACCTGCATATCTTCCACTAGGCCCACAGAGGTGATGTGTACACCTGCATATCTTCCACTAGGCCCACAGAGGTGATGTGTGCACCTGCATATCTTCCACTAGGCCCACAGAGGTGATGTGTACACCTGCATATCTTCCACTAGTTCCACAGAGGTGATGTGTACACCTGCATATCTTCCACTAGGCCCACAGAGGTGATGTGTACACCTGCATATCTTCCACTAGTTCCACAGAGGTGATGTGTACACCTGCATATCTTCCACTAGGCCCACAGAGGTGATGTGTGCACCTGCATATCTTCCACTAGGCCCACAGAGGTGATGTGTACACCTGCATATCTTCCACTAGGCCCACAGAGGTGATGTGTGCACCTGCATATCTTCCACTAGGCCCACAGAGGGGATGTGTGCACCTGCATATCTTCCACTAGGCCCACAGAGGGGATGTGTGCACCTGCATATCTTCCACTAGGCCCACAGAGGTGATGTGTGCACCTGCATATCTTCCACTAGGCCCACAGAGGTGATGTGTGCACCGGCATATCTTCCACTAGGCCCACAGAGGTGATGTGTACACCTGCATATCTTCCACTAGGCCCACAGAGGTGATGTGTACACCTGCATATCTTCCACTAGGCCCACAGAGGTGATGTGTACACCGGCATATCTTCCACTAGGCCCACAGAGGTGATGTGTACACCTGCATATCTTCCACTAGTTCCACAGAGGTGATGTGTACACCGGCATATCTTCCACTAGGCCCACAGAGGTGATGTGTACACCTGCATATCTTCCACTAGTTCCACAGAGGTGATGTGTACACCTGCATATCTTCCACTAGGCCCACAGAGGTGATGTGTACACCTGCATATCTTCCACTAGGCCCACAGAGGTGATGTGTACACCTGCATATCTTCCACTAGTTCCACAGAGGTGATGTGTACACCTGCATATCTTCCACTAGGCCCACAGAGGTGATGTGTGCACCTGCATATCTTCCACTAGGCCCACAGAGGTGATGTGTACACCTGCATATCTTCCACTAGTTCCACAGAGGTGATGTGTACACCTGCATATCTTCCACTAGGCCCACAGAGGTGATGTGTACACCTGCATATCTTCCACTAGGCCCACAGAGGTGATGTGTACACCTGCATATCTTCCACTAGTTCCACAGAGGTGATGTGTACACCTGCATATCTTCCACTAGGCCCACAGAGGTGATGTGTGCACCTGCATATCTTCCACTAGGCCCACAGAGGTGATGTGTACACCTGCATATCTTCCACTAGTTCCACAGAGGTGATGTGTACACCTGCATATCTTCCACTAGGCCCACAGAGGTGATGTGTGCACCTGCATATCTTCCACTAGTTCCACAGAGGTGATGTGTACACCTGCATATCTTCCACTAGGCCCACAGAGGTGATGTGTACACCTGCATATCTTCCACTAGGCCCACAGAGGTGATGTGTACACCTGCATATCTTCCACTAGTTCCACAGAGGTGATGTGCACATCTGCATATCTGCCACTAGTTACACAGAGGTGATGTGTACACCTGCATATCTTCCACTAGTTCCACAGAGGTGATGTGTACACCTGCATATCTTCCACTAGGCCCACAGAGGTGATGTGTGCACCTGCATATCTTCCACTAGTTCCACAGAGGTGATGTGTACACCTGCATATCTTCCACTAGGCCCACAGAGGTGATGTGTACACCTGCATATCTTCCACTAGGCCCACAGAGGTGATGTGTGCACCTGCATATCTTCCACTAGGCCCACAGAGGTGATGTGTACACCTGCATATCTTCCACTAGTTCCACTGAGGTGATGTGTACACCTGCATATCTTCCACTAGGCCCACAGAGGTGATGTGTACACCTGCATATCTTCCACTAGTTCCACAGAGGTGATGTGTACACCTGCATATCTTCCACTAGGCCCACAGAGGTGATGTGTGCACCTGCATATCTTCCACTAGGCCCACAGAGGTGATGTGTACACCTGCATATCTTCCACTAGGCCCACAGAGGTGATGTGTGCACCTGCATATCTTCCACTAGGCCCACAGAGGTGATGTGTGCACCTGCATATCTTCCACTAGGCCCACAGAGGTGATGTGTGCACCTGCATATCTTCCACTAGGCCCACAGAGGTGATGTGTGCACCTGCATATCTTCCACTAGGCCCACAGAGGTGATGTGTGCACCTGCATATCTTCCACTAGGCCCACAGAGGTGATGTGTGCACCTGCATATCTTCCACTAGGCCCACAGAGGTGATGTGTGCACCTGCATATCTTCCACTAGGCCCACAGAGGTGATGTGTGCACCTGCATATCTTCCACTAGGCCCACAGAGGTGATGTGTACACCTGCATATCTTCCACTAGTTCCACAGAGGTGATGTGTACACCGGCATATCTTCCACTAGGCCCACAGAGGTGATGTGTACACCTGCATATCTTCCACTAGTTCCACAGAGGTGATGTGTACACCTGCATATCTTCCACTAGGCCCACAGAGGTGATGTGTACACCTGCATATCTTCCACTAGACCCACAGAGGTGATGTGTATACCTGCATATCTTCCACTAGTTCCACAGAGGTGATGTGTACACCTGCATATCTTCCACTAGGCCCACAGAGGTGATGTGTGCACCTGCATATCTTCCACTAGGCCCACAGAGGTGATGTGTACACCTGCATATCTTCCACTAGTTCCACAGAGGTGATGTGTACACCTGCATATCTTCCACTAGGCCCACAGAGGTGATATGTACACCTGCATATCTTCCACTAGGCCCACAGAGGTGATGTGTACACCTGCATATCTTCCACTAGTTCCACAGAGGTGAAGTGTACACCTGCATATCTTCCACTAGGCCCACAGAGGTGATGTGTGCACCTGCATATCTTCCACTAGGCCCACAGAGGTGATGTGTACACCTGCATATCTTCCACTAGTTCCACAGAGGTGATGTGTACACCTGCATATCTTCCACTAGGCCCACAGAGGTGATGTGTGCACCTGCATATCTTCCACTAGTTCCACAGAGGTGATGTGTACACCTGCATATCTTCCACTAGGCCCACAGAGGTGATGTGTACACCTGCATATCTTCCACTAGGCCCACAGAGGTGATGTGTGCACCTGCATATCTTCCACTAGTTACACAGAGGTGATGTGTGCACCTGCATATCTTCCACTAGGCCCACAGAGGTGATGTGTACACCTGCATATCTTCCACTAGGCCCACAGAGGTGATGTGTACACCTGCATATCTTCCACTAGTTCCACAGAGGTGATGTGTACACCTGCATATCTTCCACTAGGCCCACAGAGGTGATGTGTACACCTGCATATCTTCCACTAGTTCCACAGAGGTGATGTGTACACCTGCATATCTTCCACTAGGCCCACAGAGGTGATGTGTACACCTGCATATCTTCCACTAGGCCCACAGAGGTGATGTGTGCACCTGCATATCTTCCACTAGTTACACAGAGGTGATGTGTGCACCTGCATATCTTCCACTAGGCCCACAGAGGTGATGTGTACACCTGCATATCTTCCACTAGGCCCACAGAGGTGATGTGTACACCTGCATATCTTCCACTAGGCCCACAGAGGTGATGTGTGCACCTGCATATCTTCCACTAGGCCCACAGAGGTGATGTGTACACCTGCATATCTTCCACTAGTTCCACAGAGGTGATGTGTACACCTGCACATCTTCCACTAGGCCCACAGAGGTGATGTGTACACCTGCATATCTTCCACTAGTTCCACAGAGGTGATGTGTACACCTGCATATCTTCCACTAGGCCCACAGAGGTGATGTGTGCACCTGCATATCTTCCACTAGGCCCATAGAGGTGATGTGTGCACCTGCATATCTTCCACTAGTTCCACAGAGGTGATGTGTACACCTGCATATCTTCCACTAGGCCCACAGAGGTGATGTGTGCACCTGCTTATCTTCCACTAGGCCCACAGAGGTGATGTGTGCACCTGCATATCTTCCACTAGGCCCACAGAGGTGATGTGTGCACCTGCATATCTTCCACTAGGCCCACAGAGGTGATGTGTGCACCTGCATATCTTCTACTAGGCCCACAGAGGTGATGTGTACGCCTGCATATCTTCCACTAGGCCCACAGAGGTGATGTGTGCACCTGCATATCTTCCACTAGGCCCACAGAGGTGATGTGTACACCTGCATATCTTCCACTAGTTCCACAGAGTTGATGTGTACACCGGCATATCTTCCACTAGGCCCACAGAGGTGATGTGTACACCTGCATATCTTCCACTAGTTCCACAGAGGTGATGTGTACACCTGCATATCTTCCACTAGGCCCACAGAGGTGATGTGTACACCTGCATATCTTCCACTAGGCCCACAGAGGTGATGTGTACACCTGCATATCTTTCACTAGTTCCACAGAGGTGATGTGTACACCTGCATATCTTCCACTAGGCCCACAGAGGTGATGTGTGCACCTGCATATCTTCCACTAGGCCCACAGAGGTGATGTGTACACCTGCATATCTTCCACTAGTTCCACAGAGGTGATGTGTACACCTGCATATCTTCCACTAGGCCCACAGAGGTGATGTGTACACCTGCATATCTTCCACTAGGCCCACAGAGGTGATGTGTACACCTGCATATCTTCCACTAGTTCCACAGAGGTGATGTGTACACCTGCATATCTTCCACTAGGCCCACAGAGGTGATGTGTGCACCTGCATATCTTCCACTAGGCCCACAGAGGTGATGTGTACACCTGCATATCTTCCACTAGTTCCACAGAGGTGATGTGTACACCTGCATATCTTCCACTAGGCCCACAGAGGTGATGTGTGCACCTGCATATCTTCCACTAGTTCCACAGAGGTGATGTGTACACCTGCATATCTTCCACTAGGCCCACAGAGGTGATGTGTACACCTGCATATCTTCCACTAGGCCCACAGAGGTGATGTGTACACCTGCATATCTTCCACTAGTTCCACAGAGGTGATGTGCACACCTGCATATCTGCCACTAGTTACACAGAGGTGATGTGTACACCTGCATATCTTCCACTAGTTCCACAGAGGTGATGTGTACACCTGCATATCTTCCACTAGGCCCACAGAGGTGATGTGTGCACCTGCATATCTTCCACTAGTTCCACAGAGGTGATGTGTACACCTGCATATCTTCCACTAGGCCCACAGAGGTGATGTGTACACCTGCATATCTTCCACTAGGCCCACAGAGGTGATGTGTGCACCTGAATATCTTCCACTAGGCCCACAGAGGTGATGTGTACACCTGCATATCTTCCACTATTTCCACAGAGGTGATGTGTACACCTGCATATCTTCCACTAGGCCCACAGAGGTGATGTGTACACCTGCATATCTTCCACTAGTTCCACAGAGGTGATGTGTACACTTGCATATCTTCCACTAGGCCCACAGAGGTGATGTGTGCACCTGCATATCTTCCACTAGGCCCACAGAGGTGATGTGTACACCTGCATATCTTCCACTAGGCCCACAGAGGTGATGTGTGCACCTGCATATCTTCCACTAGGCCCACAGAGGTGATGTGTGCACCTGCATATCTTCCACTAGGCCCACAGAGGTGATGTGTGCACCTGCATATCTTCCACTAGGCCCACAGAGGTGATGTGTGCACCTGCATATCTTCCACTAGGCCCACAGAGGTGATGTGTGCACCTGCATATCTTCCACTAGGCCCACAGAGGTGATGTGTACACCTGCATATCTTCCACTAGGCCCACAGAGGTGATGTGTGCACCTGCATATCTTCCACTAGGCCCACAGAGGTGATGTGTACACCTGCATATCTTCCACTAGTTCCACAGAGGTGATGTGTACACCGGCATATCTTCCACTAGGCCCACAGCGGTGATGTGTACACCTGCATATCTTCCACTAGTTCCACAGAGGTGATGTGTACACCTGCATATCTTCCACTAGGCCCACAGAGGTGATGTGTACACCTGCATATCTTCCACTAGGCCCACAGAGGTGATGTGTATACCTGCATATCTTCCACTAGTTCCACAGAGGTGATGTGTACACCTGCATATCTTCCACTAGGCCCACATAGGTGATGTGTGCACCTGCATATCTTCCACTAGGCCCACAGAGGTGATGTGTACACCTGCATATCTTCCACTAGTTCCACAGAGGTGATGTGTACACCTGCATATCTTCCACTAGGCCCACAGAGGTGATGTGTACACCTGCATATCTTCCACTAGGCCCACAGAGGTGATGTGTACACCTGCATATCTTCCACTAGTTCCACAGAGGTGATGTGTACACCTGCATATCTTCCACTAGGCCCACAGAGGTGATGTGTGCACCTGCATATCTTCCACTAGGCCCACAGAGGTGATGTGTACACCTGCATATCTTCCACTAGTTCCACAGAGGTGATGTGTACACCTGCATATCTTCCACTAGGCCCACAGAGGTGATGTGTGCACCTGCATATCTTCCACTAGTTCCACAGAGGTGATGTGTACACCTGCATATCTTCCACTAGGCCCACAGAGGTGATGTGTACACCTGCATATCTTCCACTAGTTCCACAGAGGTGATGTGTACACCTGCATATCTTCCACTAGTTCCACAGAGGTGATGTGTACACCTGCATATCTTCCACTAGGCCCAAAGAGGTGATGTGTGCACCTGCATATCTTCCACTAGTTCCACAGAGGTGATGTGTGCACCTGCATATCTTCCACTAGGCCCACAGAGGTGATGTGTACACCTGCATATCTTCCACTAGTTCCACAGAGTTGATGTGTACACCTGCATATCTTCCACTAGGCCCACAGAGGTGATGTGTGCACCTGCATATCTTCCACTAGTTCCACAGAGGTGATGTGTACACCTGCATATCTTACACTAGGCCCACAGAGGTGATGTGTACACCTGCATATCTTCCACTAGGCCCACAGAGGTGATGTGTACACCTGCATATCTTCCACTAGTTCCACAGAGGTGATGTGTACACCTGCATATCTTCCACTAGGCCCACAGAGGTGATGTGTGCACCTGCATATCTTCCACTAGGCCCACAGACTTGATGTGTACACCTGCATATCTTCCACTAGTTCCACAGAGGTGATGTGTACACCTGCATATCTTCCATTAGGCCCACAGAGGTGATGTGTGCACCTGCATATCTTCCACTAGTTCCACAGAGGTGATGTGTACACCTGCATATCTTCCACTAGGCCCACAGAGGTGATGTGTGCACCTGCATATCTTCCACTAGTTCCACAGAGGTGATGTGTACACCTGCATATCTTCCACTAGGCCCACAGAGGTGATGTGTACACCTGCATATCTTCCACTAGGCCCACAGAGGTGATGTGTACACCTGCATATCTTCCACTAGTTCCACAGAGGTGATGTGTACACCTGCATATCTTCCACTAGTTACACAGAGGTGATGTGTACACCTGCATATCTTCCACTAGTTACACAGAGGTGATGTGTACACCTGCATATCTTCCACTAGTTACACAGAGGTGATGTGTGCACCTGCATATCTTCCACTAGGCCCACAGAGGTGATGTGTGCACCTGCATATCTTCCACTAGGCCCACAGAGGTGATGTGTACACCTGCATATCTTCCACTAGTTCCACAGGGGTGATGTGTACACCTGCATATCTTCCACTAGTTCCACAGAGGTGATGTGTACACCTGCATATCTTCCACTAGGCCCACAGAGGTGATGTGTGCACCTGCATATCTTCCACTAGGCCCACAGAGGTGATGTGTGCACCTGCATATCTTCCACTAGGCCCACAGAGGTGATGTGTGCACCTGCATATCTTCCACTAGTTACACAGAGGTGATGTGTGCACCTGCATATCTTCCACTAGTTCCACAGGGGTGATGTGTACACCTGCATATCTTCCACTAGTTCCACAGAGGTGATGTGTACACCTGCATATCTTCCACTAGTTACACAGAGGTGATGTGTACACCTGCATATCTGCCACTAGTTCCACAGAGGTGATGTGTGCACCTGCATATCTTCCACTAGTTACACAGAGGTGATGTGTACACCTGCATATCTTCCACTAGGCCCACAGAGGTGATGTGTGCACCTGCATATCTTCCACTAGGCCCACAGAGGTGATGTGTGCACCTGCATATCTTCCACTAGGCCCACAGAGGTGATGTGTGCACCTGCATATCTTCCACTAGTTACACAGAGGTGATGTGTGCACCTGCATATCTTCCACTAGTTACACAGAGGTGATGTGTACACCTGCATATCTGCCACTAGTTACACAGAGGTGATGTGTGCACCTGCATATCTTCCACTAGTTCCACAGAGGTGATGTGTACACCTGCATATCTTCCACTAGTTCCACAGAGGTGATGTGTGCACCTGCATATCTTCCACTAGTTCCACAGAGGTGATGTGTACACCTGCATATCTTCCACTAGGCCCACAGAGGTGATGTGTACACCTGCATATCTTCCACTAGGCCCACAGAGGTGATGTGTGCACCTGCATATCTTCCACTAGGCCCACAGAGGTGATGTGTGCACCTGCATATCTTCCACTAGGCCCACAGAGGTGATGTGTACACCTGCATATCTTCCACTAGGCCCCGTTCACACATGACACAATTCCTGCGCCATTTCCATTCTTTGCTAATTCGCGTTTGCCGCACATCAGGTCAGCGGCATCACGTCTGACGTAGGCTGTTGTGGGAATGTTCACATCAGAATTTTCTGCAGAAAAAAGGCCTATATGTAAGCTTTTATTTTCACACCAGACATGCAAATTGCATACAATGCGGAAATTCACCATGCAAATGTGAAGTTAAAGGAAACCAGAGATGGGTTTCCTTGGTGTATTTATACTTTTTTTTTTAAAGAACCATTATTGCGAAAATCTTAAAATTTAAAACGCATGTAAATACATACAAATAAGAAGTAAGTTTCTTCCAGAGTAAAATGAGCCATAAATTACTTCTCTCCTATGTTGCTGTCACCTACAGTACGTAGTAGAAATGTGACATTACTGACAGATTTTGGACTAGCCCATCTCCTCATGGGGCTTCTCAGGGTTTTCTTTATTTTTAAGAGCAGTTAGTGAATGGCAATTGCTCTGTCCAACTGCCAAAATAGTGTGCAGCGAGCAGGGAGGCTGGTCAGCATCTTTGGATAAAACTTTTTCAGGGAATGTCTTTATAAAGAATAAAGGCCATGCTGGGAATCCCCCATGAAGAGATGGACTAGCCCCACACCTGTCGGAAATATCAGATTTCTACTACTTATTGTAAGTGACAGCAACATAGGAGGAAAGTAATTGATGGCTCATTTTACTCTGAGAGAAATGTACTTCTTATTTGTATGTGTTTTACATTTTAAGATTTTTGCGACAGTTCCTTTTTAACAAATCAATTTTTATTGTTTGAGTAGAAACAATACAACATAGGAGAGAGAGATAGACCCTGCGCAGAGGGTTAAGAGTTATAATACATTAAAGGATTGTACATAGATCATTACCAGTTATCTAGTATAGTTGGTAAATGGCAAGATTACTCATATTATATTAAATACACAGTAGATTTAGCTGCAGGATATCCATGACACAATGGCTTCAATTAAAGTTCCCAAACTTTAGCAGCGCTAGGAGAAGAAGGAGAGAAAGTAGAAGATGAAAAGTGAGGGTGGGAAGTGTAGAGACCACAACAAGAAGGAAGGGGGAGGGGGGCATGGCGGAGTGGGATACACGCCAAAAGTCCCAGGGAAAATTACAGATTTGACGCACAGCAGGATTATAATCCCTAAAGGGCAGAAATCACATTGAATGCTAAATTGGAGGCATAAAGTGCTTGAAAACATCTTGCATGTGTGTACATCAATCAGGGAGTGTAATTAGAGTGCTGCTTCACGCTGACACACCAAACTCACTGTGTAACGCACCGCAAACAGCTGTTTGTGTAGTGACGGCCGTGCTGGACTGGTGCGCACCGTGGAGAGAGTGTAGGCCGTGGCGGTTTTCAAGCCCATATGGTCGCCGGGCTGTGGTAGCTCAATGATAGAACAGTGACTGTCCAGCTGATCAAATTTGGTCTGTCCACAATGAAGCAACGACCTTATTATCTCCTTGGGTCAAGTGTGCCCCCAACACACTGGTATAGTCATTGCTTCATTGTGATACGCAAGCCCCTTCACCGCGGCAAGGTAGCGATCACGAAGGGGAATTGGCACATGTACATGCCTTTTGTTTTGTCGTTGCAGCTGCAGTGCAGCCAGAAAAATTAGGCAGGCATGTACACACACCGGAAAAATTATTATAGCGGCCGCTGCTAGCAGCGGCCTTAAAAATTCAGGAGTCCACCTGGAGTCCTGGACCCTGTTGGTGTTGGTGGATAAGGCAGTCAAGCGGCCTGCGGGCAGAGATGCTGTGTGGAGAGCGACTTAGTCTTGGGGCTGGCAGTCACAAGGCGTGCAGGCAGAGATGCTGTGTGTGGGGACTGACTTAGTCGTCTCGCAGGCCTGACCGTGCTTTGCAGACCAGGCATCCGTGGTCAGATGGACCCTTGACCCAACGCTGTGTGCCAGAGATGTCACCACTTGCCTTTCAACATTACAGTACAGTTTGGGTATCGCATTTTTTGAGAAATAATTGCAGCCTGGTATCTTCCACTGTGGTGTGGGGTTTTGCTTTTGTGTGCTGCTTTTCCTCAGGTGGTCATCCCATTGCAGTTTGTGCTTTGTAATCATGTGCCTTCGTAAGGTAGTTGTCCCTACGCGGGTCTTGGTCTTTCCACGACTCAATTTTCGGTGGCAGAGAGTACAGATGGCATTGCTCTCATCTGAGGCAGACACACAAAAAAATTTCCACATCGCTGAGCCCTGGGATGCTGGCACTTTGGTGATGGCTGCCGACTGAGTGTTAAGTGGGTTGCCAGAATCCGAGCAGGAGGAAGATATGTCACACTTCCGTGCTGAAGCTGAGAAAGATGAGGTGTTCTGTGTTAAATAGTCAACTACATCCTGACAATATTGGGGGTTGATGGCACGCGCCTTCTTCTGAACACTGTACTTTGGTCAAGGGCCGCACAAAATCACGACAGCATGACCTCGAACAGACCTGCCGGGTGACCTGCCTCTGGCTCTGCCTCTTGCTTTGTCCATATTGGGGGGGATGAAGTGAAAGGTATGCACTGACTTGACTAATACAATGTGCAGTCACACAGATGCAGAAAGGTATACACTGACTGCTATATAAAACAGCGTGTGGTCATGCAGATGCGGTGACTGCTATATACAGTGTAAAACAGCGTGCGGTCACACAGGTGCAGTGAAAGGTATGCAGTGACTGGTATTATAATACAATGTGCAGCAGTCACACTAGGCACTGAATGTGCTGGGCCTAGCACAGTATAGCAATTATCAAGAACCAGCTGCGACAGACAGGGCTGTATATGCAGTGTCAGTGGGCCACACACAAAAAAAAACCACATCACAAGAACATTAGCTCTCAAAAGAGCAGTTTTGGGGTGCTTTTTAGCAACAAATATCAGCAAGGAGCAAGCTAACAGACCTCCTAACCATCGCTTTCCCTATCTCTCCAATGTCTCTCACTTCTCTTATTAATACAGCAGCACACAGAGTCAGAACATGGCCGCTGCCTTATATAAGGGGGGAGGGGCTACAGGAGGGAGTACAGCCTGATTGGCTGCCATGTGTCTGCTGACTGTGATGTAGAGGGTCAAAGTTTAGCCCAATGATGTAGTATAGGGGGCGGGTCGAACCCGTATAAAGTTCGCGATCTGATGCGAATGCAAACCCGCGTTGTTTGCGCAAATAATTTCGTATGCGAACCGTTCGGGACTTCTTTACTTGTGTTGTTCTCTTTAGTGAAGTAACCTGCATGCTCTTTAGGTAGGTATATGACAGCAGAGATAGTTTGGGTAAAGTGGAACTCAATTTTTTTACAGCTTTAAACAGAATGTTAGGTTTTTTATCAAAAAGCTTTGATGAGGATGATACTATTTATTGGCTAATTTAGAAGAATGAGAGTAAGTGAGCTTTCGGCTGTAAAGCCTTTGTTGGTCTTCTGTTTGCTCACAAGATGTTGGACCAGACAGTGATATACATGCAACATCAAAAGGGGATACAATACCCTATTCCTACTACTGTATTTTTATCACTGTCTTAGTGCTTGATGAGTGCCTGACTAGGTGACCAGCCTTACCTTGACAACTTGACAGGAAGTGAATGTGCAAATTTATGTAGCTAGGTATAAGGCCAATCAAAGGAAGCAGCAGCATGAAATTTGCATCAACACAGAATCATTAGCATCTCATAGACAATCACTAGTTAAAGTGTACATGTGACATGATGAAATACACCTATACATATATAGTACTAGTCCTACTAAGAAATTGGCTAAAGTCCTTTTCTGTTTTCCTGTACAGAAAGCATAAAAAAAAAGTTGTTATCTATGAAAAACAGCTTGTCTAACAGCTTGTTAAATTCAGTCCGGTTTCCTGAAAAGTAAATAGAAACCAGCAGGAAAGTTCAAAGGGCCATCACCTTTTCTTTTTTTAGCCTAAAAGACAGTTTGATGATTTTAAATAGCAACAGTGACAGTCTGATGCAATCTTAAACATCAAACTATAAAACTTAGAATTAAAAAATCAGACTCTTTTTCTATACTACTATGTTCTATTCATCATCTGTACTACACATACAATTAATTATCTCACAAGTGTATTTTCACTTTAGGATCACTTTAAGCTGCAGGGAGACTCTCAGACAAGAGATAACACTCAGAGGTAAAGCTAGCAGCACCTCCCTGTGGCCATAATAGGAACATTAAGGAGCTTTTCAAAGTAGGCTTCTGTATTTGAGTCTAGCTACATGAAAAGCAACACTTTCCTTTTTTGTAGATGGGCATACACTTTAATAAAGTGCAACTTTCTTGAAAAAAGTATATAGTGGCTGTACTTCAGTAGATGTGCAGGTGCTGGAGGGAGGTGAGGTCAGCATTGTCATTCATTTTTCCTTTTCTTTAGCTACACCCTCTTATCTGTTGCCTCAGAGGTGCCTGGCTCTCCTGTACCGCTTGGCACCGCCCACATACCCCTACAGGATCCACCTTCTCCTTTGTGACCACTCCCCTGCCCTCTTTCTTTAGCTACACCCTCTTATCTGTTGCCTCGGAGGTGCCTGGCTCTCCTGTACCGCTTGGCACCGCCCACATACCCCTACAGGATCCACCTCCTCCTTGTGACCACTCCCCTGCCCTCTTTCTTTAGCTACACCCTCTTATCTGCTGCCTCAGAGGTGCCTGGCTCTCCTGTACTGCTTGGCACCGTCCATATACCCCTACAGGATCCACCTCCTCCTTGTGACCACTCCCCTGCCCTCTTTCTTTAGCTACACCCTCTTATCTGTTGCCTCGGAGGTGCCTGGCTCTCCTGTACCGCTTGGCACCGCCCACATACCCCTACAGGATCCACCTCCTCCTTTGTGACCACTCCCCTGCCCTCTGCATCGGTGCAGAGGTAAGAGAGGAAATGTCAGCTTGGCAATGTCAGGCATGCATTCTGTGTGCAATACACTATATACAGTAAGTACACAGGAGGAAACAGGAGGCCCCAGGAGAAGGTGAAGGAAGGCGATGGGCTGAAGAGGGATATCAGTAAGACATCCTTATTTATCCAGCGCACCATTAGTTTCTTTTAATCAGGACTGTTTCTAGGCATAGGCAGACCAGGCGGTGACACCTGCAGGAACGGGCACCACAGAGTTATTTTTAGGTCACTGGGCCTCATAGAGTTCTTGTACACATCTCCCAGTTCTATTGAGAAAGGAAATTAACCCTTCTTATTAGCCGTTTTGCCTCACGGGAAGGGTGTTTAAACCCTCTAACTTCGCTCACCACCGTAGTGGGTAAAATGAATTGCAGCAAAACATGAGGAAAGGTTCAATAATATTTATTGAGCTACAATCCTGTTATAATAATTATCTAGGCTTGCAGAATCAGAGTTTGAGGGTTAGTAATTACTAGTAAGCATGCATCAACCTTTCTTTACCAAGTGTTGTAGGAACATCACCCGAGGAAGAGGGGACTCCGTCAATCCTCCGTAGGGGAAAACACCTGGCGCCACAATCCAACATGTCTGTTGGTCTCAGCAAAGTCCCGGAGTCCAGGCGTTTTCCCAACCCAATTATACTCCCTAAACCAAAACACCCGCAAACGCGTATTCGGTCGCTGTCGTAGGCGCGTGATAACAGTCTATCTGCATTTGCGCAATACAACACAGTCGAGTGTGAACACCTCATGTCCAGGCAATGGCTTTGGCCTTCATGAACCAGATAAAACCGGTTAGGACAAGATAAAGGTGGAACTGCAATGTAACAAAACATGTTATGATGGCCTGAAGTTAACTCCAGTTTGGGGGTACCTGCAGGGGCCCAAATGTAACTTTATAGATCAGATGGGATGTGAACAGCAATCTAATCCATACATACAATACATATAGTCCATACAGTACATATATGTCACATGCCTTGCCTGGGGCACCAGAGAGGCCAGAAGCTGCCATCGTCTGTTACTGCAGTAGGTAGAGAGCTGGGGAAGGGGCGAGGGATTGGGTCAGGAATGAGTTCTAACTCACTGAATAATAACGATGTCCTTCATTTATCTTTCTGATGTGTATATTTGGTAGAGCCGGCTTGGTACATGCCAGATAACGCCAGATAACCAGGCTTTGTGCTTCTCTGTAGGTCCTTCAAATCCTCTCTCTTCGGAGCCAGGAGGAGTCGAATCCTCAGCTGACAATCTCCATTTACGACACAGAAAGGAACGAGAAAAGTAAAGAACAGAGAGAGGCACTGGTGAGGTTTAGAAACTGTGTGCTGAAATGTCACCTGTAGGGGGCACTGTTACACGGTGGTTGTGGACGCTGCTATGTACCTGCAATTCCTACCAGCACATTTGGAAGGCCAATTCTGAGAGAGTGGAGGCAGACACAAAGAAGGGGAGGTGGAGGTGGTAGTTTGAGGAGTACAGATCTCAATGCCATTTATATACATAAATGTTCAGGGCTGGCGCTTCCATAGGGGCCACCTGGACAATTGCCTCAGGGCCCCTGAGCACCGTCAGGCAGCCCCAGGTCTTCCCCCAACTATATACTGGTCCCCTGCACAATTTTTGGCAGCATAGCGACTCACCTGTCCGGGGTGGTCCGCTTCTCCATTACTCCATGCAATCCTGTCTTCATCCCCCTCTTGTGAGTGAGCGGGCCAGCAGCATGTTATTATGGGTTTTAGGATTATTCCAGCGTATAAGACGACCCCCAACTTTTCCAATTAAAATTTACATTTTGTCATATCCTCGCCGTATAAGACTACCCCTCTTGACTGTTGGGCATTTGTATATTGTACTGTATGTAATGGCGCTATACTGTATAAACAGGTACAGATGCTGGTGCTGTACTGTATGTGGTACCCAGTATACAACAACCAACCAATCACAGCAACTGATGTACCTTACCAGCGATTGGCTGGTTGTTGTATACAAAGCCTGCTTGGATTGGTCAGCTATCCCTGCCTCCAAGACTACTTGTACAGCACTTGCTGCTTTCATACGGTCACCGAATACGGCGGGGATGCAGCCGCGCACGTTTTTGAGCTCCACCCACCATATGCAGCAACCGCAGGTTCTCCAGTCTGGCTCGGAAGTTTCAGCACCCGCCTTATAAGATGACACCCGGGTTAAAAAGTAGTCTTATACGCCAGAATATACAGTACATAAATTGTAATGAAGACTTTTTTTAACCATAAAGGTTATGTTGCTGTGGCTAATCTTTCAGAGCAGAGAGGAAAGTTCTGAGTTTAGTAGTATGGGTAGAGTGAGATGAACCATGTTCTGTATATGATCTCAGCACTGTCACTCCGCTCTGGCAGGAAAACGCGGCTCAGGAAGAGCGCCGGCGGCGTGCCATGCTGGAACTGGACTACCTGGCACCTTACCTGGCACAGGTGGGCGATCCGGAGAGGCTGACCCGCCCACAGGCCCAGCAGGTGAAGGAGGAGTGTCTGAGCGATCTGAAATACAGGCTGATCGAGAAGGCCAATCTCATCCAGGCGCGCTTCGAGAAGGTAACAGAGAGCGATATCTTCAGTATCCGCATGGAACATAATCTGTGACAGGAAGTGAAATGTGGTTCCAGTCTTCTGATGGACGTTATTCTGGGGAGAACACTGATTACTCCACAACAGCGGCAGTTCTGAGTTCAGGGCTAAGGGCTTGAGTCCCCAAATGCAGCCATAGTACCTTGCAGCCCCCAAGTGCCACCATTAACACAGCCAGTAATAGCAGAACAGCGCCTCATAATACTGCATGTGTAAAAAGGGGGAAAAGGTCTTACAAGTACAAGTCCGACAAAATATGAGGTCTGCTCAACCGGCATTATTAAAAGTTTGTACCATATTATATGCCGTGACTGGAGAGGGTACTGGTTAAAGTGGATCTGAGATGAAAAACTAACTATAATAAGTCTATATATCTTATCTAAAGTTTAGATAGTTTAAGCTTCAACAGTTTATGATTATTTATTCCTGTGATTATTTATTCCTTACACACAGGTAAGCTGATAGCATCTCCAGCCCTCAGCTCACTCCCCTCTCCTACTTCCTCCTTCCCTCCGCCTCTGAAATCTCTGGCTAGTAACCTCCTCCTGCCCAGACTGAGCTCCCATGAGCCCTTGCTACATGGAGTGCCAAGGCACTGTGAGCTGTGGGCAAGGCTTGTTTAGTTTATAGAGAATTGGAGTATTAAAACAAAAAAGTATTTGGCTTGAGCAATGCCCTATAAACTATATGTAAGGAACCGAACTATGTAGTGAGTAAATGTTTATCTCGGATCCACTTTAAGGGCTCTGCCTCTGACACAGGAGACCAGATTTTGAATCTCGGCTCTGTCTGTTCAGTAAGCTGCACCTATTCAGTAGAAAACCTTGAGCAAGGCTCCCTAACACCGCTACTGCCTAATGATCGCACCCTATTGGCTGCAGCTCTGGGGCTTTGAGTCCGCCAGGAGAAAAATGCAATATAATGTTCTGTGTCTTATCTATAGTCTTCACAAAAGCTATTATAAGTGCCAAAGGTGCAGGGTAAATGCAGAGACACACAGGCAATAACAGGGTGCCTAGAGCCCTGAACACAACTCTGGCATATGGAGGTGCACCTGTAGACTGAAGCGTCTCTGCATTTACCCGACACTTTTAATAGTGGCAATTTGAATATGTAATAAAACTTTACGAGAACTAAAGCTGTACTTAAACAGCAGACCGCTATACAGCAGCACATGGAGGCTAAGCTGCTAGGCTGCTCTGTCTGCACTGACGCTGACAGATGCTTCGGGAGCCAGCAGCGCTAACAGGAAGAAACACTAATGGGGGATGGTACTGGGGAAAGGGCGGGCTTTAGTTGCGCAAATTATCACTATAGAACCTGCGTTATACAGGACTAAAAGTCTGAAATTTAGGTCTGACCCGTGTATAAGTCGTCCCCTATGATTTACTTCAACAAGTCAGACCTACATTTGTAGACTTATAGTCGAGTATATACAGTGCTTACTTTTGTAGAATTGTATTAGGTTAAAGACCCAGTATGGGCTCTTTGCATTATCGCAAACCGAATTGCAAGCGATTACAATTTGGCTACTATTGCCACTGATCTGATGTGATCACTCCAGGATCGCTACCAAACTGCTGCTTGTGGGGCCAACCCCATCAGATCCACTGCAAAGTGCGCTAGTGGGTCCCAGCCCTTAGTATGTAATGTGGGTCCGCAGCATTAGTGTATAGCAGTGTGATGTAGCATAGATCCTCCAGAGTGAGATAGCAAAGGTCAGGTATCATCTTGTCCTTATGATGCCAATTGTCAATGTTTCTTTTCCACACAGGAAACACAAGAGCTCCAAAAGAAGCAGCAATGGTATCAGCAGAATCAGCTCTCCATGAGCAAAGAGGACGAGGATACGTACCTAGAGTACTGCTCCGAGGCCATGTTCCGGATCCAGATACTGGAGAGTCGTCTCAACAGGTATTGCCAGCCAATAGGGGCCTGACCAATACCAGCAGGACATAGAGGAAGAGAGAATATTCTCCTGACCAATACCAGCAGAGCATAGAGGAAGAGAGGAATATCCTGACCAATACCAGCAGAGCATAGAGCATACCTCCCAACTTTTTGAGATGAGAAAGCGGGACACTTAAGCCACGCCCTTTCCACGCCCCGTCACACTCCTAGTCACGCATACCATAAAGATTTCATAAGCCAAAAAATGATTTTATACGGCAGCCGCGCAATGCGAAATGCTGGCCGCGTAATTCCTGCCTCTGGATGGGACCCCCCAGGCCATTGCCCCCTTCGGATTTGCTACCAGAGTGTGCGCAGCGGAGCGGGCAGTTATCTCTTAACCCCCCCCCCCCCCCCCATTAACGTGTTTCGCACCGGCTATACTCTCGGCTTCCTACTTCCTGTGACGTCACAGGAAGTAGGAAGCAGAAATGAGCCGGTGCGATACACGTTAATGGGGGGGGTAAGAGATAACTGCCTGCTCTGCTGCGCACACTCTGGTAGCAAATCCGAAGGGGGCAATGGCCTGGGGGGTCCCATCCAGAGGCAGGAATTACGCGGCCAGCATTTCGCATTGCGCGGCTGCCGTATAAAATCATTTTTTTCCCCTGCTCTGCCCATTGCCCAGCCACCGGGATAAAAGGCCCCCCCAGCGGGATAGCGGGAGAGCCCCCCCAAACCGGGACTGTCCCGCCAAATCCGGGACGGTTGGGGGGCATGCATAGAGGAAGAGAGGACTATTCAGAAAATAGGACTATACTGATCAGTTCCTGGCAGAATCAGAGGACCAGGACATAGCAATAGAGGCAGACAGTATCCTGTATATACATGCCATGACCTACCTGGTACACAGACCAGCAGCCAGCACACTGAGCTATCTCACTCTCGTTTCAGACACAAGGAACTGGCTCCCCAGAGGTATCTGACTCTTGAAGATCGGCTTAACAAGGACCCCAGAATGAATGAAGGTCTTCTTTCACCATAACCTGTTGTCTACCATTCAATGCACACCTAATCCAATGGATTCTTCTGCCTAAAGGGCTACTGCAACACAAAATCCTACTGTTCTAAACTCATGTATACATATACACAGGGCCGGCTTTGTACTCTTACCGCCCAAGGCCACTGCAACCAGCTGCCCCGTTCAGTATAGGTAGCTAGATGACCCCTCCCCCTTACCCTCTAGTATAGGTAGCCTGATAACCCCTCCCCTCAAATATAGGTAGCTAGATGACTCCCTTAATCCCTCTCTCTCCCCCTCTCACCTTTTTTTATAGGTAGCCAGCCGCCCTCCACACCACAGTAGCTATCAGTGTCACATCTCCGCTCGTCTCCAGCACAGAAGCTTCCTCTTCCCCTCTGAGACTGCAGCATTTGCAACATTTCCGAGACTGCAGCATTTGCAGCATTTCCCCCCCCCCCCCCTGCACTGCAGCATTTGCAAACTTGCAAATGCTGTACCAGTTTAGCCTGCTGCTTTGGTGCCCTTGCTTATGTGGTGCCCTAGGCCATGGCTTTGGCCCAAATCCGGGCCTGCATATACATAGAAGATGTACATTTAGCTCAGTTTAACCACTTTACCCCCACTGCTGCGGATATCTCTGTCCCTTTATCCATCCTTTCACCCCCAGGGACGGAGATGTCCGCACCTGCCGCGCTACCATCGCTGTCCGCGCTCCCGCTTGCTGCCGCCCGCTCGCATGGAGATCAATGAACGGGAAAAACCGTTCCCGTTCATTGATCTAAGCCCCCGCAATGATCAGCTGCTTCTACGAGAAGCAGCGCGATCATTGTGATTTTCACAGCCTCATTGCACTTCCTGCAAGCGTACTTCCGGGCGCTTGCAGGTCGCATGAACAAAAAATCACTGTGGCCATCTTGTGGCCAAATAGTAAAACTACACCCTAAAGCATTTTTAACATACACATACATTAGTTTAACACAATAAATGTACTCATTACCTCCCACACTCCCCAATTTTTTTTTCTAGTAATTAAAAAAAAAATTACAATAAAAAAAATACATAAATAGTTACCGTAGGGACTGATCTTTTTAAATATTTATGTCAGGAGGGTATAACACTGTTACTTTATAAACTATGGGCTTGTAATTAGGGATGGATGCAAAACTGAAAAAACTGCACCTTTATTTCCAAATAAAATATTGGCGCCAAACATTGTGATAGGGACATAATTTAAATGGTTTTATAACCGGGACAAATGGGCAAATACATTTCATGGGTTTTAATTACAGTAGCATGCATTATTTAAAAACTATAATGGCCGAAAACATAATGATTTTTTTCCCACATTTTTTCCTATTTTCCCATTAAAACACATTTAGAATAAAATAATTCTTGGCATAATGTCCCACCTAAAGAAAGCCTAATTGGTGGCGAAAAAAAATAAGATATAGTTCATTTCATTGCGATAAGTAATAATAAAGTTATAGACGAATGAATGGAAGGAGCGCTGAAAGGTGAAAATTGCTCTGGTGCTCAGGGGGTAAAACCCCTCAGTGGTGAAGTGGTTAAATTGTATCGTAAATGACTTATTTCCAATGTCGCTGTCTTTCAGGTATTAATCATTTAACAGCTCTGAACCTCTGAATGACAACATTGGTACTCAGCTCTATTTTCCTGGATTTGGTGATATATGGAATCTCTCACTGTTGAGCACAGTAAAGTCTTAATGGTCCTCCTCAGGGACTGGTTTGCCATTAGCACTGAATGCCAGCTGTCTGTCTCTTCTGACCCTATGAATGGAAGTGAAACATTCCGACTGCCAGAATGCTCGCGAGTGAGGAGGTTTTGTATACGACGTCCTAGCCAGGAAGTGCTTTAAAATATAGAGGAAAGCTTGAGAATCCCCCATGAGATGTATCACATCAAAATTTGTCAGTCAGAGGTTCAGAGCTGTTAAATGATTTAGTGCTTTAAAATAAGAAAGAAAACGAGGGGAATCCCCCATAAGGAGGTGGACTAGTCTAAAACCCGCCAATAAAAGGTTCAGGGCCGTCAGATTAATTATATAAAACCGAAAGTTAAGCGAGGTGCCTCTAATATGTATGTGTGCAGGTGTATATTACATTTTACTGTTTTTTAATACACTTCAGCTAAAACTTTTAACTTCAGCTAAAATGTTTTTGAAATTTTTAGTAAAGAAAGAGTTAGAAGGTCTATCAGAAATAGCCATGTATCGGTGTCTCTGCTGGTGAGATCCTCCCTCACTTCCTATCCCAGAGACACGGCACAAAGTTACTCACAATCTCCCCCAAATGACCAACTTGGTAAATGTGCCCCATACTGAGATTTATCTCCAATTCTTTTATCAATGATAACTGTAAAACTTTGAAAATCACCTCATATTGTTGGTAACTGATAAATACGCAGGAAGTCCAGTGTTTCTTATCCTCGAGTCCTTTCCTAATCTATAAACAAACCAAATGATTTGAGCTGGAGTTTCTCTTTAAATCCTTTTACGACCGGAAGTAAAAAAAGGATGACTTCTTGTTGGTCTTTCTGGTATTGAGTCCCGCGGCACAGTGATACCTTAACAAATACATCCTTGTGTAATGACATTGTGTAGCCTGACAGCATTATATTGTACACAGCAGATGACGCATCCCCTCACAACTGGAAGACAAATGGGCAATGATGCCATTCCACTCGTTAGGCAAGCAATGTGGTCAGTCCCCCCCCCCCCCCATGAAAGGTTTTTGTTTGCTCTGGTCTAATGTGTGCAATAAAATAGTTACAGCAGTCCTTATCTGCCTAAAATTTCTACGAATGCCCAGGCCACGGACGTAGGAGGAAATTTAAATGTAAAAAGAAGAGGTAAAATAGTTTTTTTTTAGTAATGAGCCACATTGTTGCATGCACCTTAAATGTGCTATCGAGATGCCCTGGGTGCCAAAAAAATGGTGCTTAGTTCACTTAGACCAAATTGCCAAGAAGAAGGGACTTTTGTCTCCCGAAACGTTGGCTAGAGTCTTATGGCTAGTGTCCTTACAAAGGGGCCCTTAATTAATTCACTTTCCTCTTAAAGGACTTACGAGCCCAAATAAAACAAAAGGTTAAGTACCTGCCTGAAATTTGAATGCACGGAGGACGCCATCTGCACCCTCCGTGCAGTCTCGCCGAGTCCCCGCAGTTAAATCGCTCCGCCTGTAGCGTGGATCGGGGGGGGAGGCCCTAGAGCTCGCGTCTGTGCGGACTGTGCAGGCGCGGCCAGCTCAGGGGGCTATTTTGCTAGAGGCAGGAGAGCCCGACCCGGGCTGTGAGGTAGGGAGCGGCCCGGGGGGACCATTTAACTGTGGGGACCCGGCGGAACGGCACAGAAGGCACGGATGGCGTCCTCCTCCGTGCATTCAAATTTCAGGCAGGTACTTAACTTTTTTTATTATTTGGGTCGTAAGTTCTTTAAGTTTTCTCCTAGGAGATCATTTTTTATCTTCTGTTCAAAATAACTTTCCAGTACTCTGCAATTGAAAAAGTACCAAAAAGTAGGTGAAAAAGTACTGACATAATGATTCTGAGTATTTTACTTGCTGGTGGCTTAAAGTGCATTTTATTGATAAGGTGTAAAATGTATCCCTAATTAAAGAAAATGAAAAATCATATTTCAGAAGTATTTTCAAAAGGAATTTAAATATGGTAATTAAAAAGCATGTATGCACAGCTCCTGAGTACTCCTAACAAGTATGTAAGTGTGAAGGAGTGCGTGAAGCAATGTCACCAGTAACTGAAGGTACTTTCCAGCCACCGTCTTTAATAAAGGGTACATGCTGTATAAATATGGAATAATTGCAATAAATATCCTGATTGTATCATTTTTATCTAACCTTACCACATCTGTGCAGTAGAGGGACCCATCTGAACAACCTACCGTGTTGGTATGATCAAATTGTATGGTACACGGACATCTTTATTCCTGGCAACCGCGGGTTTCAGCTTGAAAGAGGCGGGCCCAACCACCAAGGGAAGATCGACTTGCTTCAGCTGCATTAGGTCACGCTCCACAAAAATAGGATAGATGGAAATGAAAGAATAAACAATTTCCCAAACTAAAAGTTCATCCCAAGGGGGTTAAGAGGCGGGACATTGGGAAGGAGGAGCCCGAAGGATGTTTACAATTAAAAAGTTTAATAGGGAAAAAAAACATACCTCTAGATCAGGAGTAATATTATTATACAAAAAGAATGTATTCAGAACAGTGTCTCCAGGTAATGAATTGGCTAGACACTCCCAGCTAGGTCACTTTTTCCTTGAGACATTCTGTTATTGACCTGAAGAAATTGGTGGATGCCCTTGAATGCGTAATCCAGTGTTTTGGATACATTTTTCTTTGTCTATTATATTAGTTCTTGTCTTTGGGTAAGTATTTTTTTTTAAAAGTGCTGTTAATCATTTTTACATCCACTTTTTTGCCGTACTTTTCTCCTAAGAGATACTGGCGTGTTTTCATCTTCTCTTTAAAATAATTGTTCAGCTTTTTGCAATTGAAAAAGTACCAAAAAATAGATAAAACAGTACTATCAAAATTATTTTAAATTGTCACCAAACCGGGACCCAACACTTAAAGAGACACTGAAGCGAGACTGAAGCGAGACTAAATCTCGCTTCAGGTCTTATATATAGCAGGGGCACGTGTGCCTAAACGGGGGTCCCTTCACCCCCCAACCCACCCCCCGCAAAAGATGGTCGGCAAGTTGGTCGTGGGGATTGTCTTCCTGGAGGCAGGGCTAACGGCTGCAGCCCTGCCTCCAGTCGCGTCTATCAGACGCGCATCGCCGCCTCTCTCCCCGCCTCTCCCCCGCCCCTCTCAGTGAAGGAAGACTGAGAGGGGCGGGGGAGAGGCGGAGATACGCGTCTGACAGACGCGCATGGGGCAGGGCTGCGGCGGTTAGCCCTGCCCCAACCAGGAAGCGCTCCCCCGCTGCACGGAGGGGGTTTGGGGGGACAGGGACCCCCGTTAAGCCACGCTATAGCGGCATTTTAGCAGGGGCACACATGCCCCTGCTAGCTATGAGGTCTGAAGCGAGATCTATTCTCGCTTCAGACTCTCTTTAACGCAGAGCGAGCGGGGGTGCTGGCCAGAGCGGAGGAGAGCGCCGATCACCAGGGGAACGTCAGGAAGGTGAGTAGATCCTCTTCTCCCCCCCCCCCTACCGGCGCAGCTCGAATGGTGATCACTACGATGCGCCGGCGATCATAGTGATCACATGATCAGGAACCAAGTCATATGACAGCTTAATCTTCCCTCTCGGGTGCGCACGATCGCGTCGGGAGCGGAAACTGGAGGCGGCATAAATCCTACACCGCATCAGGCTTAGACAGCCACAAGTGTGCCATAGGATTTACATTTAGAGGTGTACCGAACGGTTCGCCGGCGAACGGTTCCAGGCGAACATTGGGGGTTCGCGTTCGCCTGCGCCAGGCAAACTTTTCCGGAACTTCGATTCGCCCCATAATGCACTATGAGGGTCAACTTTGACCCTCTGCATCACAGTCAGCAGGCACATTGTAGCCATTCAGGCTACAGTAAGCCCTGGAGCCCCACCCCCCCTTATATAAGGCAGCCTCCGGCGGCCATTACAGTCACTCGTGTGCCTGCTAGTGAGAGGAAAGGGACAGCTGCTGCAGACTTTTTCTCTTAGGGACAGATTAGTTAGGTTCTAGGCTGCTTTGCTTGTTCCTGACTGATTAATATTGCTTTTAAAGCACCCAGCAACAGCTCTTTTCAGAGCTCAACCTGTACATTTTTTTTTCCTGACACTTTTGTTGCATGCACAGCCTTGCTAATTGATAGTGTGTGTGCCACTGCCAGCAGCCCAGCACATTCAGTGACTGACTGCCTGTGTGTGTGACAGGGAGCTGCACATTGTACTACCCAGTACTGCATATACCCTAGTACCTGTTGTGTTTACTTAACCCACCTCATCACTGCATATACCTAGCTTTGTGTTGAGTGAACCCAGCTCACTGCATCTAAATACCCAGTACCTGTTGTGTTTACTTAACCCACCTCATCACTGCATATACCTAGCGTTGTGTTGAGTGAACCCAGCTCACTGCATCTAAGTCTAACTACCTGTTGTGTTGAGTGAGAACCCACCTCACTGCATCTTAAGTACCTTTACTGTATACTGTTCAGTGAACCCAGCTCACTGCATCTAACTACCCAGTACCTGTTGTGTTTACTTAACCCACATCATCACTGCATATACCTAGCGTTGTGTTGAGTGAACCCAGCTCACTGCATCTAACTACCTGTTGTGTTGAGTGTGAACCCACCTGGCCACCTCACTGCATCTAACTACCTGTTGTGTTGAGTGTGAACCCACCTGGCCACCTCACTGCATCTAACTACCTGTTGTGTTGAGTGAGAACCCACCTCACTGCATCTTAAGTACCTTTACTGTTGAGTGAACCCAGCTCACTGCATCTAACTACCCAGTACCTGTTGTGTTTACTTAACCCACCTCATCACTGCATATACCTAGCCTTGTGTTGAGTGAACCCAGCTCACTGCATCTAACTACCTGTTGTGTTGAGTGTGAGCCCACCTGGCCACCTCACTGCATCTAACTACCTGTTGTGTTGAGTGAGAACCCACCTCACTGCATCTTAAGTACCTTTACTGTTGAGTAAACCCAGCTCACTGCATCTAACTACCTGTTGTGTTGAGTGTGAACCCACCTGGCCACCTCACTGCATCTAACTACCTGTTGTGTTGAGTGAGAACCCACCTCACTGCATCTTAAGTACCTTTACTGTTGAGTGAACCCAGCTCACTGCATCTAACTACCCAGTACCTGTTGTGTTTACTTAACCCACCTCATCACTGCATATACCTAGCCTTGTGTTGAGTGAACCCAGCTCACTGCATCTAATTACCTGTTGTGTTGAGTGTGAACCCACCTGGCCACCTCACTGCATCTAACTACCTGTTGTGTTGAGTGAGAACCCACCTCACTGCATCTTAAGTACCTTTACTGTTGAGTGAACCCAGCTCACTGCATCTAACTACCTGTTGTGTTGAGTGAGAACCCACCTCACTGCATCTTAAGTACCTTTACTGTTGAGTGAACCCAGCTCACTGCATCTAACTACCTGTTGTGTTGAGTGTGAACCCACCTGGCCACCTCACTGCATCTAACTACCTGTTGTGTTGAGTGAGAACCCACCTCACTGCATCTTAAGTACCTTTACTGTTGAGTGAACCCAGCTCACTGCATCTAACTACCCAGTACCTGTTGTGTTTACTTAACCCACCTCATCACTGCATATACCTAGCCTTGTGTTGAGTGAACCCAGCTCACTGCATCTAACTACCTGTTGTGTTGAGTGTGAACCCACCTGGCCACCTCACTGCATCTAACTACCTGTTGTGTTGAGTGAGAACCCACCTCACTGCATCTTAAGTACCTTTACTGTTGAGTGAACCCAGCTCACTGCATCTAACTACCTGTTGTGTTGAGTGTGAACCCACCTGGCCACCTCACTGCATCTAACTACCTGTTGTGTTGAGTGAGAACCCACCTCACTGCATCTTAAGTACCTTTACTGTTGAGTGAACCCAGCTCACTGCATCTAACTACCTGTTGTGTTGAGTGTGAACCCACCTGGCCACCTCACTGCATCTAACTACCTGTTGTGTTGAGTGAGAACCCACCTCACTGCATATAGCTAGCATACCCCCGAGATGGACAAAATGGACAAACCAGGTAGAGGAAGAGGTAGAGGCAGACCCAGAGGAAGGCCACCAGGCACCGGCAGGTCTGTGGCTGTGCGAGGTGGTGTTGCTGTGATTTCATGCGGACCTGCCCCAAAATACAGTGCTCAGAAGAAGGCACGTGCCATCACTTCCCAAAATCGTGAGGAGGTGATTGAGTATTTGACACAGAACACCTCATCTCCCGCAGCCACCAGCGCTACAACAAGCACCACATCCGCTGCATTTGACACTTCGCAGGAGTTATTTGGTGGTGGTGGTGAAATCACTAATTCCCAGCCACTACTGCAACAACAACAAGAAGGCGCAGGTACACCACCTCATACGTCTGAGTTAGGTGGCGATAGTATGGACGTAACGTGTGTGGATGGGGATGATGGTGGACCACCTGAAGTTGGTGCACTTGAGGAGGTGTCTGAGGAAAGCACAGCTGGCCAGGAGGATTATGATGACGATTATACGGATACCTCATATGTTCCCGGTAGAGGAGATGACCAGGGGGACAGTTCAGAGGAGGAGTCAGAGAGGAGTAGGAGGAGACGACTCCATGATAGAAGCAGAGGGAGCTCGTCCTCAGAAACAGCTGGGGGCAGTGTCCGGTGCCATGTATCGCCAGCTATGGCCAGGGAGCACACATGCCCTTCAACGTCAGCTGCTGCTGATGCCACCGTAGCGCCATCACCCCAGGGGGGCTCAGCGGTTTGGAAATTTTTTCACGTGTGTGTCTCAGATCGGAGCAAAGCCATCTGTTGTCTCTGCCAGCAAAAATTGAGCCGTGGAAAGGCCAACTCTCACGTAGGGACAAGTGCCTTACGAAGGCACCTGGAGAGAAGGCACAAACAGCTATGGCAAGAACACCTGAGTAAAAGCAGCACCCAAAAGACAAGCCACCCTCCTTCTCCTCTTCCTCCTTCAGGTGTATCGTCTTCATCCACTTTCTCCCTTGCACCTTCACAGCCACCCTCCTCCACACCGCCTCTTCCCTTGAGCGGTTCCTTCTCCTCTGCCCACAGCAGTACCCAGCTGTCCGTGAAGGAAGTATTTGAGCGTAAGAAGCAAATGTCTGCCAGTCACCCTCTTGCCCGGCGTCTGACAGCTGGCGTGGCGGAACTATTAGCTCGCCAGCTATTACCATACAAGCTGGTGGAGTCGGAGGCTTGCCGTAAGTTTGTGGCCATTGGTGCACCACAGTGGAAGATAACAGGCCGCAATTATTTTTCACAAAAGGCCATACCCAAACTCTACCGTGCAGTTGAGAGGCAAGTGGTGTCATCTCTGGCACACAGCGTTGGGTCAAGCGTCCACCTGACCACGGATGCCTGGTCTGCCAAGCACGGGCAGGGCCACTTCCTTACATACACAGCCCATTGGGTCAACCTGGTGACCGATGGCAGCAAGCAGGGAGTACGTGGCTGTTCAGCGGACCGACTTGTCACACCTCCACGGCTTGCAGGCAGGCCTCCAGCCACCTCCTCTCCACCTGCTATCACCGCTTCGCTGTCGTCATCCTCCTCCTCCTCCTTGGCTGGTACCGCGATCTCCTCTCCAGCTACACAGCCCCAGCACCCCAGGGCCTATGCTGCATGCCAGGTGCGACGGTGTCATGCAGTGTTAGACATGTCTTGCCTGAAAGTGGAGAGTCACACTGGAGCAGCTCTCCTGGCTGCTCTTAACAAACTGGTGGAGCAATGGCTGACCCCGCACAAGCTTGAGATCGGCAACGTGGTGTGTGACAACGGCAGCAATCTCATTGCTGCGTTGAATTTGGTAAAGCTGACACACATACCCTGCATGGCACATGTGCTTAATCTGGTCGTGCAAAGATTTGTGTCCAAGTACCCAGGCTTAGAGGACGTCCTGAAGCAGGCCAGGAAGTTGTGTGGGCATTTCAGGCGCTCTTACAAGGCCATGGCATGCTTTGCAGAGATTCAGCGTAGAAACAACTTGCCGGTGAGACGCCTGATTTGCGATAGCCCGACTCGCTGGAATTCCACCCTGCTGATGTTCTCTCGCCTGCTAGACCAGGAGAAAGCCGTCACCCACTACCTGTATCATTACAGTACAAGGACACAATCTGGGAGGATGGGGATGTTGTGGCCCAACAACTGGACACTGATGCGAAATGCATGCAGGGTCATGGAGCCCTTTGAGGAGGTGACCAAACTGGTGAGTCGCGATGAGGGCGCCATCAGCGACTTGTTCCCATACGCCTACTTCCTGGAGCGTGCCGTCAGGGGCGCCTCTAGACATTTTGTCACTCCAGGCGAGAAAATCTGCGGCGCCCCCACCCCATGGCGCCCTTCCATGAAAATAATCGTAATGCAGCAGCGTTTCACCAGGAAATAATCATAATGCAGCAGCATTTTTCTTCGGAAAATTTGCAATGCGTGCAGTGTTTCACCAGAAAATACACGTAATGTAAGGCTGCAGAAGTGAGATTACGGGCTGCAGGCCAGTGAACTGACGTGGCGTCTATTAGATGCCACAAGCCTGTTCACCACCTGAGGACACATCATCTGGCGGGGGGGGTATGACCACTGTCCCCCCTGCACAGCACTCATGACCGACTGGTCGGCCTTGCACCCTCTACAATGGGTCAGAATGAGGCACAAAGGGGGACAGAAGGAGTCACAGGGGGACAGAAGGAGGCACGAAAGGGGAACAGAAGGAGGCAGAGGGGGACAGAGGAAGGCACAGGGGACAGAAGTGGCACATGGGGACTGAGGAGGCACATGGAGACAGAAGGAGGCACAAAGGAATACAGAAGGAGGCACAGGAGAACAGAAGGAGGCAGAGTGGGACTGAAGGAGGAACAGGAGGGCAGAGGTAGCACAAGGGGACAAATAAAGACAAAGGAGACATAAGGAGGCACAGGGGGACAGAAGGAGGCACAAAGGGCACAGAAGGAGGCAGAGATGGCACAAAGGATGAAAGAAGGATGCACAAGGCACAGAAGAGTCAGCTGCCTGCAACTTACGCTAAGTAGATGCAGCATAAGCAAGTAATAGAACACCCACAGGGGTGTGGCTTAATTTTGGGTGGGGCTTAATCCAGCAACATGGCGCCCCCCAGGACCAATGGCACTCCAGGCAATGGCCTGTACTGCCTATGCCTAGAGGCGCCCCTGCGTGCCGTGCGTAGAGTGGTGGATACAGCTGTGGAGGAGCGTGAACAAGAAGAGTTAGGGCAGCAGGATTCATTGGAGCCATTTACACACGAACCCGATGTTTCCACAACACCGGCGGCAGCACAGAGGGGGGAGGAGGAGGAAGAAGAGGAGTCGTGTGGGGAAGGAGAGGAGTCAGACTCTGATGATGGTGATGATGAGGAAGGTGTTTCTGTGGAGGAGGAAGAGGCGGCGGAAGGAGAACAACCGTGGCAGCCATCACAAGGGGCTTCTGCTGCTCCACGTTCCCGTGGTATTGTTCGTGGCTGGGGGGAGGAAGAGGAGTTGCGTCCCGTCACTGAGGAAGAGCAAGAGGAGATGGAGAGTACCTCTGCATCCAGCTTTGTGCAGATGTCCTCTTTCATGTTGTCCAGCCTGTTGAGGGACCCCCGTATCAAAAAACTCAAGACGAATGACCTGTACTGGGTGGCCACGCTACTAGACCCTCGGTACAGGCACAAAGTGGCGGACCTCTTACCAACTCAACAAAAGGCGGAAAGGATGCAGCACTTGCAGAACAAGCTGTCGATGATGCTTTACAATGCGTTTAAGGGTGATGTGGCTGCACAACGCAATCAAGGTACCACTGGCAGTAACCCTCCTCCTCCCAAGTCCACGCAGGCAAGAACAGGACGCTCCAGCGATCTCAGGGTGATGTCGGACATGCGGACGTTCTTTAGTCCAACTCCTCGCCATAGTCCTTCCGGATCCACCCTCCACCAACGCCTGGACCGGCAGGTAGCCGACTACCTGGCCTTGAGTGTGGATGTAGACTCTGCGAAAAGCGACGATGAACCCTTGGACTACTGGTTGCGCAGGCTTGACCTGTGGCCAGAGCTGTCCCAATTTGCCATACAACTTCTCTCTTGCCCTGCCGCAAGCGTCCTGTCAGAAAGGACCTTCAGTGCAGCTGGAGGCATAGTTACTGAGAAGAGAAGACGCCTAAGTCACGACAGTGTTCAGTACCTGACCTTTATCAAAATGAATGAGGAATGGATCACGGAGGGCTACTGCACGACCGAAGACTAAGTCAGTCCCCACACACAGCATCTCTGCCTGCAGGCCGCTTGACTGCCTTCTCCGCCACTACCAACAGGGTCCAGGACTCTAGGCGGATTCCTGAATTTTTAAGGCCGCTGCTAGCAGCGGCCGCTACACTAATTTTTCTGGTGCGTGTACATGTGCCCATCCCCCTTCGTGATCATTACCTTGCCGCGGTGAAGGGGCTTGCGCATCACAATGAAGCAATGACCGCCGGCTATTTGAGTGTCTCGGGTGGGGGTGGCACACAAAAGATATTAAGGTCGTTGCTTCATTGTGGTCAGACCAAATTTGATCAGCTGGAAAGTCACTGTTCTGTCATTCAGCTACATCAGCCGGGCAAGCATATGGGCTGAAAAGCCACCATCACCTGCACTCTCGTCACGGTGCGCACCAGTCCAGCACGGCCGTCACTACACCAAACGGCTGTTTGCAGTCACTGCATACCTTTCACTGCATCTGTGACTGCACATTATACCTGGCAGTCAGTGCATAACTTGCACTTGAATGGAACACTTTCAAACAATTTAAAAATACAACCATCTAAACTTTCAAACAATTTAAAAATACAACCATCTATCATTTTCAAAAAAATTTAAAAAAAGGGCAAAAAAACTTGCCCTCCGTAAAACATTCTTGGCAAATGCTTTCGACTTGGTTTGTCTTCCGCTGGCTCAAGGGTCCATCTGACCACAGATGCCTGGTCTGCAAAGCACGGTCAGGGCAGCTACAGCATGGGTCTCAGCAGGCTCCCACTTCTGGCCGGAATCCAACCTTCATTCCCCGCGGTGACAATGGCAGACTTGCCCTCCATAACGGATTCCCGTTAAAGGATTTAAAGTTAGTTCATTTCAATTAGGGCCGCAAAAGGTCCTCCTGAGTCCTGTATTGTTATTTTTGGTCACTACCTCGGGGCGGGCGTGCATGCCTGCCTGCTTCCCTCCTTGCCTGGATGTGTGGTGGTAGCAGGGCCGGATTTACCATAAGGCACAGTAGGCACGAGCCTACAGGCGCCTTATGGGGCAAAGGCGGCACCCCAAAGTCCCGACAATGTCATCCACCCATGCTCTGGCCGCCCGCAGCGAGATTTGGTCACTCTATCCTGCAGTCAGCAGCCGCACAGCGAGTATCGCTGGCGGCCGCCGTATTTATGACATGCAGTGCATGCACGCAGCATCTGCTTCCTCTCCCAACACTCATCAGCCTATCTTGCATAAAGTTCTCCTTGCCATTTCACCCCGGGCTTAATTACTCATTCATTTACTTGCATACATTAGCGTGGCCCGCAGTGAAGTGAGCGGTAACCAATGACAGCGCTGTATACTTCACTTCCTGTATGTGAAGTATACAGCACTGTCATTGGCTCGCCGCTCGCTTCACTCATCACTGCGGGCCACGCTGCTGTCTGCAAGTCTAAATGAATGAGTAATTAGCCCCGGGCAGCGGAGCAGCGAGGAGGACTTTATGCAATATAGGCAGACGAGCGCTGGGAGTGGAGGAGAGAAGCAGGTAAGACTATGTTGAGCCCACCTGACTCGGGGAGGTGTGGGGGTAGAAAATATATTTAAGGGAACTCGTGGGGGCACCTGATTACTTGGGGGAGGGGGAGGAAAAAAACTATTTCAAAGGGCTGGGGGTTTGGGTGGCATTTGGCCACTTAAACTTAAGGGGGGCTCCTATACTCGAGGGATTATGTCATCTGACTACTTGGGTTGGGGGAGACCACCTATACAAAAGAAAGGGTGGGGGGCAGGACATCTGGCCACCTATAATTAATGGGGAGGGCACCTATACTTAAGGGATGGGGCATCTGAGTACTAGGAGGGGAGGGAGAGGTATCTGGCTTCATACTGAGGTAGAGGGAAGCCACCTACACCAAAGGGGTGGGGGGATGGGGTATCTGTCCACCTATACTTGCAGCTGAAATGTCCCATGCCGCAGCTCCACTGTCCGCCGCTGGCCCGGGGTCCCCGCACGGTGTCTCGCCAGGCATCCTTAGTATGCGGTGCTTCACGCAGGTGCAGTAAGGACAACCTCGAGGCCGTCCTCTGCACCGTGCGGGGACCCCGGGCCAGCGACGGAGAGCGGAGCTGCCAGTATGGAACAGTTGGCTGCAAGGGGCTGGAGAAAGCCCCGGGTAAGTAAATCAGCTTTTTTATAATTTGGCTGATGATTCCTTTAAGGGGTCCTTTGGATACATACTGAAATGAGAGCACCTGGCTACCAAAACTTAAGGGGGGGGGTTACCTATACTATAAAGGTGAGCGATCTGGCTACCTATATTGAAAGGGGGGCTACCTATATTGAAGGCAACCTAAAATGGGGAAAAAACAGCACTGTAACTTACCTGGGGCTTCTTCCAGCCCCTGCGGTCATCCTGTGCCCTCAAGGTGCTTCCACGATCCTCCAGTCATCCACAGCGCCCCTTTGCCAGGTGTGCTCACGTGGACGGAAGCATTCTGTTCATAAAAGTGTACATCTGAGTGTATAGTATAACACTTTTTAACTACAAATGTTCATACTTACCTGGCTCTCCCTCGTCATCCTCCTGTGCTCGTCCATCGTTCCCGTCTGGCCCAGTTAAAGCCGCAGTCGGGCTTTGTTGTGCTCCATTACGCATGCGCGGGTCAGATGTGTGCGGCCATAGCGGCGCATGCGTTGTAGTCCCAAACCACCAAACTGGATACTGAAAGAATGGATGGGACAAGGAGGACACAATGGAGCCCACAGCCTACCAAGGGCTGGAGGAATCCCCAGGTAGGTATAAATGCTTGCAGTTCGAAAGTCTCCGGTTTCCTCTAAAAAAGGCATGCTATATGGGGGGGCTACAGACTATTTATTGTCCAGGCCGCTGTCTGCCTGGGAAAAGGCTAGTCTCTACTGTGTTTGTCCTCTCCAGTTTTATTAAAAACTCCGTTGCCTGTATTTGAAAAAGGGGGTGTGGCCTGCACAGAGGGGCGGAGTTTAGGGCGCCAGAACTTCTGTGCCTATAGGCTCCTGAGCTGTAAATCCGGCCCTGGGTGGTAGACGTTGATCAGGCTCCAACTCCGGAACGCAATACAAGAGGGAGCTCGTCCTCAGAATCAGCTGGGGGCAGTGTCCGGTGCCATGTATCGCCAGCTATGGCCAGACAGCCAACATGCCCTTCAACGTCAGCTGCTGATGCCACCGTAGCACCATCAGCCCAGGGGGGCTCAGCGGTTTGGAAATTTTTTCACGTGTGTGTCTCAGATCGGAGCAAAGCCATCTAGTGTCTCTGCCAGCAAAAATTGAGCCGTGGAAAGGCCAACTGTCACGTAGGGACAAGTGCTTTACGAAGGCACCTGGAGAGAAGGCACAAACAGCTATGGCAAGAACACCTGAGGAAAAGAAGCACCCCTCAAAAGACATGCAGCGGAGAACAACCGTGGCAGCCGTCACAG
The DNA here is from genome assembly GCF_040937935.1 of Hyperolius riggenbachi. Classification (NCBI taxonomy): domain Eukaryota; kingdom Metazoa; phylum Chordata; class Amphibia; order Anura; family Hyperoliidae; genus Hyperolius; species Hyperolius riggenbachi. The sequence continues at coordinate 3,903,971 of NC_090656.1, read as the reverse complement.
GGGGCTTCTGCTGCTCCACGTTCCCATGGTATTGTTCATGGCTGGGGGGAGGAAGAATGGATACACTTTTAAACAATTTAAAAATACAACCATCTAAACTTTCAAACAATTTAAAAATACAACCATCTAAACTTTCAAACAATTTAAAAATACAACCATCTATCATTTTCAAAAAATTTAAAAAAAGGGCAAAAAAACTTGCCCTCCGTAAAACATTCTTGGCAAATGCTTTCGACTTGGTTTGTCTTCCGCTGGCTCAAGGGTCCATCTGACCACAGATGCCTGGTCTGCAAAGCACGGTCAGGGCAGCTACAGCATGGGTCTCAGCAGGCTCCCACTTCGGGCCGCAATCCAACCTTCATTCCCCGCGGTGACAATGGCAGACTTGCCCTCCATAACGAATTCCCGTTAAAGGATTTAAAGTTAATTCATTTCAAATACACAGCAGGGCCTCGAAAGTCCGCCTCCTGTATTGTTATTTTTGGTCACTACCTCGGGGCGGGCGTGCATGCCTACCTGCTGCCCTCCTTGGATGTGTAGTGGTAGCCGTTTCTCAGGCTCCACACCGGATTCCATCCCTCATTCCCCGGCCATTACCCGGGGTCACAAATGACAGACTTGCCCGCCTCCATATGATTCTCGTGAAAGGAATGTGGTGTCATCTTTGCCCGCCATAACTGGTTCTCGTTAAAGGATTTAAAGTACATTTATTTCAAATACACAGCAGGGCCTCGAAAGTCCTCCTCCTGTATTGTTATTTTTGGTCACTACCTCGGGGCGGGCGGGCGTGCATGCCTGCCCGCTGCCCTCCTTGGATGTGTAGTGGTAGCCGTTGCTCAGGCTCCACACCGGATTCAAACCTCTCATTCCCCGGCCATTACACGGGGTCACAATGGCAGACTTGCCCGCCTCCACAGGATTCTCATTGTAGCGGTACTGAACAAGTACACAGCAAGTAGAAAATGTAAATTAAAATCAAAACGTAAGCTTTTTAACAATGCCATGGAAAGTTGAGAAGGAAGTCACACATTACCTGACATCACTGAGTGAGGAAGAGCAATCACGCCATGTTGCGCAGTAGTCCAGCATGGCCGTCACTACACAAACAGCTGTTTGCGGTGCGTTACACAGTGAGTTTGGTGTGTCAGTGTGAAGCAGTACTCTAATTACACTCCCTGTTTGATGTATACACATGCAAGATGTTTGAAAGCACGTTAGGTCTGCAATTTAGCATTCAATGTGATTTCTGCCCTTAAAACGCTGCTTTGCGTCACATCCAGATTTTTCACTGGGACTTTTGGCATGTATCCCACTCCGCCATGCCCTCCTCCAGGTGTTAGACTCCTTGAAACATCTTTTCCATCACTTTTGTGGCCAGCATAATTTTTTCTATTTTTCAAAGTTCGCCTCCCCATTGAAGTCTATTGCGGTTCGCGAATTTTTCCGCGAACCTTCCGCGGAAGTTCGCGAACCCAGTTCGCGTACCGAAAATCGGAGGTTCGCGACATCTCTATTTACATTACACGGTCCTAAAAAGGTTCAAGCTAGTGGGAAGTGGAAAAATATCGGCCAGATACTTACCCAGGAGAGGGAGGACTGTGGGTCCTACAGATCCTTCCCTCTCCTCTCCCGGTGCCCTCGTTTAAGCGTCGGCTCCCCCGCTTGAATTCCCCACCGCGGGGAACTTCAGAAGTGTTCAGGAGCACGAGTCCTCCTGAAGACAGGCAGCTCCATGCTGCACACGTGCGATTGTGTGAGAGAGGGCGCTCTAGTGCAGGTGCACTGCAGAGCCGCCCATCTTCAGGAGCATTTGGGCTCCCAATTTGGTGGAATACTGCTATCAGGGGAGCCAACGCTGGAACACCTCCCCTCTCCATAGCTAAGTATCTGGTTATTTATTTATTTATTTTTACAGGTTCCCATTGACTTTAACAGCCAGCTCAGAATTTGCAGTGGGTGAACAGAGGCGCCAGCAGAATAAAAGTGGATAAAACTTTTAAAATTTGCTTGGAGGAAGTGGTGGACTTACCTCCATAAAGCAGTAGCAGGTGCTACACCTGCTACTGCTGGAATTCTGTTTTGTCCCTACGTTTATTGCCTGATGAAGCGGGCCTGCGAAACGCGTTGCACTTTTGGGGTACTATTTAATAAATGTGATTGCTACTTTTCAGACAGTCTTTCATGTCTGCTTTATGGAGGTAAGTCCACCACTTCCTCCAAGCAAATATTAAAGGTTTTATCAACTTTTATTCTGCTGGCGCCTCTGTTCTCCTACTGCAAAATCGTGTCCACCCCTGGTGGAGGGATGATCTACCCCTTTTTCTGATCTACAGAGGGCGACATTTTTAGCCCTGAGTGAGGACAGGTCTAATCTCACCTGCGTATACAGTGGTTGCCTGTGTGGTAACCCACGTTTGTGAGTATAATCTTCTCACTGATTTGCCTTACTTCGTTTATGTTTTAACATACTACACTATATTGGGCTCTCGATCCCTCTACACTTTAGCTCAGAATTGATTAAAACCTAAATCTGCAACTCCAGCATAGTGTTTGTTATACATACCAGTGATCCAACAGGTGGCTGTTATCATCATACATAGATGTATCAGATGTGTTTATTTGTTGTCTGAATACCTCGGCATGCCTAGGATATTTGGCACAGCAGACGTTTATTTTGGACGTAATGGCAATTACCTTTCTGCATACAATTAGTGCTTGGTATTAGTAAAACTGATTTATATCAGTGATTATCTCTACAGTCACACCTTAGTCATGCTTTGTGGAACTACAGTATCATTGTTGAATAGCTAATTTATATAACTTAAAGAGGCCCTGTAGTGACATATTACAGTACATTATTCAGGACACCAACTCTCACAGTAATTCTCACAGCTTCAGAAACACTTCCTATATCTATATACTGCTGTTTATTGGTATGCACCCCCAGTGTTGCTTAGCCTAGGCTGTTTAGATATGTTGAATCCTCTCCCCTAGAGCATTACCAGGTATCTTTTGTACTGGCTTAGGAATTTCCCAGAAACAAACATTCCACAATGATGCACCTGCCAGCTGTAAAGATGTCGCCACTTGTGATAAATGTAAGTATGTAAATCAGGGAGAGGAAATATTTTACAGTGGGCAAACACTGACTAAATCATTTATAAATTAAAATTATAGAAAAAAATAAGTGATACATTATTTTCACTGCAGTTCCTCTTTAAAGAGAGTCTGAAGCCTTTTAAAAAATCCTCTTTTTATTAGACATTTGTGTAAAGCAGTATCAGCAGTGCTAAAACGCAGCATTCCTGCAGCAGAACAAGGTAAATAAGCCCCCCAAATCCCCGGGGCAAAATGCGGGGAGTGCTTCCGTGTAGAGGCAGAGCTTTGTGCTGTAGCTCCGCCTCTACTCGCGTCAATCCCTGCTGATCGCCGCCTCTCCCCGCCTCTCTCAGTCTCCTTTCACAGAGAGGGGCGGGGAGAGGTGGAGATCCATACAGAGATTGACGCTGATGGAGGCAGAGCTACAGCACAAAGCTCTGCCTCCCCGGGCAGCAAAAGTCATGACCTGGAAAGTTGTGGAATTTTGCCCCGGTATTTGGGGGGTTTAAAGGGGCACTACAGTGAAAAACTGTAAAATGTAAAATATGTGCAAACATATACAAATAAGAAGTATGTTTCTCCCAGAGTAAAATGAGCCATAAATTACTTTTCTCCTATGTTGCTGTCACTTAGGCTGGTTTCACAGGGGGATGTTAAAGTCCCACGTTACAGCAGCCAGTAACGCAGCCTAACTCACAGCAATGTAAAATCAATCAACCTGTTCACAGTGCCCACGTTGCATTACATAGTAACGCAGCACGTTTAGACAAAGTGCTGCATGCTGTACGTTATACTGGGCTAAAGCCACGTTAGACTGTTCGTACATGCTCAGCAGAGCCGGGACAAGGTCCTCCAGCACCCAAGGCTGAGACACCAAATTGCGCCCCTCCATCCCTGCCACCCCAGCCATCATACACTTATTGCTATTACACTAAGAGGTGCCACAGGGCCCCAACGCCTTATTCTCCAGTTATCTGTCTTGCAGTCACTGCCATGTATCCCCTTTTCTTATTTCTCTCTGCTACAAACACAATAGTGTAATGATAGCTGAGTGAGTTGTGCGCCCCCTCCATCACTGCGCCCTGAGGCTGGAGCCTCTCTCGCCTCCGCCCGGCCCTGATGCTCAGTAATGTTGGAGGAGGAGGTCTCCCCTCCTCCTCTGCGGCCAGCCACATGTCTAATTAATATTCACTGCACTGCAGAGACTCATGGTAGGACTGTAGTGTTGTCCGGATCATGAACGAATCGTTCATTTGATCCGGATCTTTTTTGTGAGTCGAATCATCCGGATCATCACAATGAAAGATTCGGTTCACAGTGGATGTCTGTCTGGAAGAAACAGGAACGTACAGAATGTACAGTGCAGGGAAAGTCCTGTCCTGCTAGTCATTTCACCCAGTCTGCTTCCCTAGTAAAATGATTCAAATGATTCGGTTCAAAGATCTGGATCTTTTCAATGATCCGATTCAAATGATCCGAATCCTTAAAAAGATCTGGACTTCCTATCACTAACCTGGAGGCTTCTTTGAGATCTGCATAACGCGGCTCAATCTGACGTCCAACTTCAACACCACCATACGTTGCGTTAGGGGCACGGTATGCGACCATAACCTCCCCTAAAACGCAACGTCTTGGTGGGAAAGTAGCCTTACAGTAGGCAGTAGAAATCTGACAGAAGTGACAGGTTTTGGACTAGTCCATCTCTTTATAGGGGATTCTCAGGGATATATTTATTTTCAAAAGCACTTCGTGAATGGCCGTTGCTCTGTCCACTTGCCAAAAAACTGTGTAGGGAGCAGGGAAGCTGGCCAGCATCATTGTATAAATCCTTTTTCGAGAATATCTTTATAAAGAATAAAAGCCTTGCTGAGAATCCCCCATGAGGAGATGGACTAGCCCAAAACCTGCCAGTTCTGTCAGATCTCTACTCCCTACTGTAAGTGACAGCAACATAGGAGAAAAGTAATTTATGGCTCATTTTACTCTGGGAAAAAATGTACTTCTTATTTGTATATGTTTGCACATATTTTACATTTTACAGTTTTTCGCTGTAGTGCCCCTTTAATTACCTTGTTCTGCCGCGGGAATGCGGCATTTTAAGCGAAAATGAATAAATACAGTATGTGAAAAAGCTGAAATACCAAAAGTTAGAAGAGACAGCAGTCTGAAACGCCATCTAGAGGACACTTCTGACTATTGTTCCAAAAAATAAATAAATAAATAAATAAAAATTTAAGTTCATGAGATCCATAATGCAGAATAATAGTTACAGTCAGAAAGAAGAGCAGCCTTTTCTTTTTATTAAAAGTTAAGAGGGTTCATATGACAGCTCACTAGCTTACTATATACCAATTTAAAGGCATGTCTCCCAGACAATACAATTAGGCAGAATGTATTATAATAATAATACTGTAATAATAATAATACTGTAGTAATAATAATCATCTTCATCATCATCATTATTATTATTTTGTACTAGTCCCAATGAACACAATAAGGAAGTATTCCAAATAACACATTTAGGCAGCATACCCACAGATTATACAATCAGGCAATGTGCACCCCAGATAACTAAGTAAAGCAGGCAAGCACCCAAACAATGCATGCAGCATGTTCCCTAAATAACATAATTAGGCAGCATGTCCTCCAAGTAACAAAATAAGTCAGGCATGTTCCCCAGACAGTCCCTTCAGTATAGCTATCTATAGCAGTAGTCCATCAGTAAAACTGTGTGCCCCAAATATTCCCCAGTATAGCCTGGGGCCCCAATGACACACCACAGGAGACCTTATAAAGCAAGGTATAAACAATAAAAGTGGTTCCTGTCATTCACTTGAGAAAGGAGGTATACACCGAAACATCGTGATTATGTGACAGAACTGTTGGAAGAAATAAATATAATTGAGCTATTAAAGAGAACCAGAGATGAAGCACCCTCATGCATTTTAGCATATATATCAGTGGGAACATGACAGCAATCACCAACTCTGCTCTCTGTTTCACTGCTCAGTCTGCCTGTTATCAGCCCTGATAAGAATCCCTGACTGAGCATTCAGTCTAGCTTTGCCCGTAATGATTATAGCTGAGTCAGTCTTCTGTGATGTCTTTTCAAGCCCAAGCCTGCCCCCTTGTGGCTCTGCTTTCCTGCTAAGAGGATACATGGCAGGAAGCAGAGCCACAAGGGTGCAGACTTGGGCTTGAAAACACATCACAGAAGACTGACTCAGCTATAATCATTATGGGCAAAGCTAGACTGAATGCTCAGTCAGGGATTCTTATCAGGGCTGATAACAGGCAGATTTAGCAGAGAAGAATGAAACAGAGAGCAGAGTTGGTTATTACTGTCATGTTCCCACTGATATATATGGTAAAATTCATGAGGGTGCTTCATCTCTGGTTCCCTTTAAATACTGATGGTGCCAGCTACACAGCACCAACCCAAGCTCAGTCAGCCACAGTGGACCCTGACATCTAAGTACCTAAGTATCTGAATTACCATTACAATGGTCCTGACAGTTTCCTGTCTGTGAACCTCATTGCATTGTGGGAAATAATGGCTATTTCCAACTGCCAAGCAAGCAAGCAGTATCTCTCTCTGTGCATAGAACTCTCAGTAACAAACATTCCATACAGATCACCTGGCAGGACTAAAGATGTCACTAACAGTGATAAATGTCAGAATGAAAGAGGAAAACATTTTACTATGGGCAAATATAAACTAAATCAATTAATATAATAAAAAAAATAAGCAATTGTATTCATTACCTTATGTTCACTACAGTTCCTCTTTAACTTTAACTTTTACACTTTTTGAAAATGTGGAAATGGTCTTGGGAAGGCCCATGAAAACATTAGCCAGGTCAGGGGAGCTTATCTGACTTACTGGATATAACACCATAAACTCTTGCTACTCAATACAGGACTATGGAAGGCATGTTCAAAGAGCACCTGTGCCCTTCAGAAAATGGACACGGTGCTTGGAATGGGCCTGGAGGCTTTGCTGACGGTCATTGTGAGCTGGGAAATATAGTTGAGGGGGACCCACACACACACATGGGGTCACTCTCTGTTCATTGGGGAAAGATAGTACAGCTCAGAACTCTAAATACCCAGCATATCAGAAGGCTTCTGGGCCCTTTACCCTGCACAGAATAACAGTTTGTTGCATCTTTGCTATTGTTATGTAAGAAACTCTACCATTCTAGTTCCTCTCTACATAACTGTGACATGACTATGGAGATTACAGCTGACATGAATTAGTTTTGCAAATGCCAAGAAATAATTGGCGGATTATAGATAAAGAAATGTAAACATGATTACTGCCAAAATAAATGATGTGCTGAATACTGTCCCTCGGAATGTAGAGGTATTGAGACAACAGAAACAGAACAAATCTAAAACAATTACAAGATTAATTGGCACATTAGCAGCATCAGCCTCATTGATATTATTCAAAACACCTTTTCGTTAACTGGGGCGCATTATTAGGTGCTAACAAATGACTGGGTTGGCAAGCTATTGTAGTGTGCCCTACATGACATCTTCTCCATAACTATGCCCCAGTTCCAGCCAATCCCTTTTGTCCTGTAGCCAGTATAATGTCTTGGTATGGCTGTTTGCTGCCTCCTCCAGCAGGTGGTGCCCTAGGCAACTCAATACTTTGCCTAATTCTGGAACAGGTCTTGACCTTATCTGCTGCTATTGACTAGTACTTCATCCACTCATGTTCCTAGTGTAAATTCACACAAGATCCCAAATCCCCTTTTTGACTTCTACATTCTGATCAAAATATTGATAAAACAGTTTCAAAGTTTTCTTTGCTCCCAGAAGACTAAGACATGGCTGCCTAGGAGCAATAGGGCTGGATTCACACGGACGATTGGAGGCGGCATCCTGTGACGTCTCGTTCGGGGGCTGCGGTACGGCGATCGTCGGCTTCCCATCACGATTGGCACTTTTCGTCCCTGCAAGGGGACATGAAGCCGCGGTCAGGGACGGATCTAGACCAAGTTGCCCCAAGTTGCGCCTGGGGCAAGGTCAGGTTTTGGCGCCTAAACTGCCATTCCCCATCCAAATTTTTCCGCCTTTTTAAGAATTCAACAAACTGCGCCTGGGGCAAGAGACCCGCTTGCCCCCCCCCTAGATCCGTCCCTGGCCGCGGTGGCTAGGCGACGCCACACGTGGTTTCTAGGGCCAGCTGAAACGACGCAGTAAATCGGGATCGGAACACCACGTTTACGCAATTGATGGTAATCGCCGATAATTGCGTGATGCTTAATGCTCCCATTCACTTGAATCGGAGTGTTTAGCTGATGAGTCCCGAACGTAATCGCCGCCAAGCGTCCGTGTGAGCCGGCCCTTAGTGTGTTGTTAGCCATCAGTAAAAGCAAGGAGTTTTGAATCAGGATGATACCATTTATTGGCTAACTTAGAGATAAATAAACAGTCAGCTTTCAGCTAATAATAAGTCTGGCTTATTATTAGCCTAAACAGGCTTTCTAGGGACATGTCTGTCTGGCCTCATGCCTCTACCAGCTCCTGAGGGCTCTATTCGGACAGCATGGGAAAGGGACCTCGCAATGTAATTCACTAAGGATCAATGGAGCAAAATACTCATTTCTGCGCACAAATAGCTTCCCGTGAACAAGAAGCGGGCTGTACATTATTAACCACCCCAGCAGTCTGTTGTAGACGTCAAGCAGATTTATATTGGTACTGGTCTTGCCCAATTCTGCCCCCCTTCTGGAGAAAAGTTAGACAAGCAATACAAACTCTCACAGGATGAAATCCCCCCAAATAAACCGCCCTTCTTTCTGCTCTATAATAATTCACCAAGCATTAAGAAATATAAACATTAACTTCTATGACATACTTCTAAACGCCACTTAAGTGCCAATAACTGAAAGGTGGCGGCAGTCGCTCTGCCAACAGCGAGAGAATGGTCCCCCAAGGATCGACGCTACACAATAAAGTAAGATCTGACTAATGGTGGCCATACATGGTACAATTTTTTTCATTCAATCTTACCATTTCTATGTAGTATAAGGGTAAATTAAGTGAATATACCAAAAGGATAATTTTGGCAGTTCCCTTATATTACAGGTAGTCCCTGGTTTACGAACGCCCGACCCGCCGATACGAATGGCCCGATCTCGTCGCGATGACATCATTTCCGCGTCGGGGAAGTTTGAAGAAGCCACTTCTAACTTCCCCCAAGTGCCGGCGCATGTCCCCGCAGTGCTAGACTCACCTCCGAACCAAGTCCAACGCAGTCTGTCCTCTGCTCTCCGCCTCCTGCTCCATATAGCCGCGTACAGTCATGTGACCTACAGGAAGTGGTGTGATGCTGCATCTAGCGGTGCTGTACGCGGCTATATGGGGCAGGAGAGTGGAGGACAGACAGCGGTGGACTTGGGCTGGAAGGTAAGTCCATAGGCAGAGAGCGAGGGAAAAAAGCGGGGCACAGGGGGGTAAAGGCAGAGAGCGGCACAGGGGGCAAACAGAGTACAGAGGCACAAGGGGTAAAAACAGAGGCAGGGAGGGGGTGACAAAGGCACAGGGGGTACAAAAATCCACAGCGGGGTACAAACGGAGGCACAGAAAAAAAGGCATAGGGGGTACAAACAGAGGTGGGGACATAGAGAGGCACTGAGGGGGACACATAGGAGGCAAAGCGGACAGAGATAGCACAGCGGCCCGACTTAAGAACGGATTCAGGTTAAGAACTAACCTACAGTCCCTATCTCTTTCGTTAACCGAGGACTACCTGTACATAGAAATTTTTGATTGGATGAAAAAATTGTACCATGTATAGGCACCATAAAGGTGGCCACACACCATTCAATTATTTTTAAATTTCTTTTCAATTTAAGGAATACAATCAATTTTTCTGACTGATTGTAACATTTTAAAAATCTGCCCAATGTAACACACATGTTCAGTTCTTCCCCAATTATGAAAAAAAATGATTGAAAACTCTGAGAAAATTGTTTTGGTGTATACAGGTAGTCCCCGGTTAACGAACGAGATAGGGACTGTAGGCTCGTTCTTAACCTGAATCTGTTCTTAAGTCGGGACGCTTTGCCTTTTCTGTCCCCTGTACCTCATCTGTGCCCCCCTCTGTGTCTCTGGTGCCCCCGTGTCTCTGGTGCCCCCCAATGCCGAGTATGCGCAGCAGAATGGGGGAACAAGTCTCACCTGCTTCCACGCGTCTCCGGGCCAATCAGCTGCGTCCTCTCATCCCTCAATGGTCCTCCCGGCGGCTTCCGTAGTGTCGCGTAATGACGCAATTAGAAGGAGCCGTGGGGTCTCCTTCTGATTGCGTCATTACGCGACGCTACAAAAGCCGCCGGGAGGACCATTGAGGGATGAGAGGACGCAGCTGATTGGCCCGGAGACGCGTGGAAGCAGGTGAGACTTGTTCCCCCATTCTGCTGCGCATACTCTGCTATAGGGAAGTGGTAGTCCCCGGCGGCGGGACGTCATCGCGGCAGGGCGGAGCTACGGTCGTGGCGTTCGTATCGGCGGGTCGTTCGTATGTCGGGCGTTCGTAACCCGGGGACTACCTGTATATTAAGAAATTGACAATCTACCACACACCAGGGAATTTTCACAAAAAATTGATCAGAAAAATCCACCACTCCCGATCGACTTACATAGAAGAAAATGGGAAATCTGATTGTATCTATTGCTCGCATAAAAAAAGCTTGCCTTTATTTGGGACAATCGATCGTTTTTATCGAATTGCCGTAAAATTGGATCATTTTGTTGTGTCGTGTGTGTCCATACACTATACAATGAAATAATTAAATTTTCACATACATTCAACCAAAACAATCAAATAGAGAAGAGACTGAAATTGCGATTATTCATGTTGGAGTGAGCTCTGATGTCTCCCACAATGCATCAGTGCTGATTATGCAAATCATCTCTTTGTTGTCCCCTGTAAGTTAGCCACACCTCCACTGCATTTCAGCGGATCTGGAGGTGTGTTTAGCTTCCAGGGAGAAAAATGGGACAACTTGCATATCCAGCAGTGATGCATTGTGGGAGACATCATAGGCTCACTCCAACCTAAATAACCGCAAATACCTTCTGTTTTAAGGAGACAAACATGTTTTGTATAGTATTTCAGATTAAGGGTTGGTTCACACTTGGGAGCTTTTCAGCGCTTCGCCAGCGATCAGCAAAGCACTGTTGATAATGTATCCCTATGGGATCATTCTCACTGCATAGTTTGCGATTTGCAGTTGTCACGTGACGTCACGCAAGTCAGGAAGTGAACGCTTTGACCCGGAAAAGAATAAATACAATGTATTTATTCTTAAAACGCTAACGCAATCGCCGCACAAATCGATTTTATGAGCATTTGCGTTTTTCCTATACCTTCCATTGAGGCAAAATCACCTCAAAATGGTACAGACAGTGCTTTGCTGAGCGGATCGGAAACGAACTGCTGAGCTGTTAACCCTCTCATAGGTAGAGTGACCAGACGTCCCGGATTGCCCGGAACGCGTCCCGGATTCGGGGTCCGCTGTCCCAGGCAGAATGAGGTCCCGGGAAACGTCCCGCTTTCAGCAGCGGGACGTCCCGACCTCGGGACTCTGGTCACTCTCTCCTCATGAACTGGCAGCGGCGTCTATAGACGCCCTGCCAGTTCATTGCCCTCAGCCCCGCTCTAGCCTCCTCTTCCGGTGTCTGTTCCGACACCGGCAGGCGAGCAGAGCTACGGCAAGATGGCTGCTGAAGCCCTGTACTGGAGACTATTTGTGTCTCCAGTACAGGGCTTCGGGCGCCATCTTGCCGTAGCCCTTCTCTGCCTGTCAGCACGGGAGACTTCAGGAGGAAGGTGGTCCCGGGAGCAGCGCGCCAGAGGCCGGAGACTTCTGCCAGGTGAGTAAATGCTTTCTTTTTCAGGTGAAATGTTTGCCCGCATTACGTTTCTTTTCTGGTGAAATGTTTGCCCGCATTGCGTTTCTTTTCTGGTGAAATGTTTGCCCGCATTGCGTTTCTTTTCTGGTGAAATGTTTGCCCGCATTGCGTTTCTTTTCTGGTGAAATGTTTGCCCGCATTGTGTAAATTTTCTGGTAAAATGTTTGCCCACAATGCGTTTCTTTTCTGGTGAAATGTTTGCCCGCATTGCGTTTCTTTTCTGGTGAAATGTTTGCCCGCATTGCGTTAATTTTCTGGTGAAATGTTTGCCAGCATTGCGTTTATTTTGTGCTGACATGTTGCCCGCATTGCATTTATTTTATACTGACATGTTGCCCGCATTGCATTTATTTTATACTGACATGTTGCCCGCATTGCGTTTATTTTGTGCTGACATGTTGCCCATTGCGTTTATTTTCTGGTGTCCGGGGTAACTGTTACTGCATTTATTATTTAATGGTCATAGATGGCTATGTTTGCTGCTTTGTGGTTACGGTATACTATTAGCATCACACAGTTTCTGCACACCCATGATGCAAAGTCTCGTTTGTCCACATCATGGCGTAAACACTGCTTTCTTATGCCTCGCTGTTACATCATTACGTTAGCTCCGCCCATACAATGGCATGGCCACGCCCATTTTTCGCCCCTCCCCAGTCTTCGTAGCTGCGCGCTCCTCAGTCCTCCCCACTTTTCGCCGCCCCCTCCCCGTCCCAGGTTGGACCCACAAAAATCTGGTCACTCTATCATAGGCAATCGTTGCACAAGCGTTTTCAGGGCAATTTTGAAAATCGTCTGCGCTTGAGAAAAGGGCAAAAACGCCCTTAGTGTGAACGAACCCTACAAGTGCGTCACTCTGCGTTCAATGCTACCGGCTAAACACCTGGGTCAAAAAACTGAATATACTCAGAAAAGGTAAGTATACCCTCATACATAGCTCCCAACTGTCCCTTCTTCGGAGGGACAGTCCCTTTTTGGGAGCCCCGTCCCTTTCTCCCTCTTTCACCCTCATTTGTCCCTCTTTCAGGACTTTGTCCCTTTTCCTATGTAAACATATATATTTCTCTACTAAAAATGTGTTTGATTGACTCTTAAACTTTATTCCCAACCTTTAAATTAAAATGTTACTATGAAGGAAAATGAACCAGGATAGAAAGGACCAGTGTGATTTGAATTATAAAACAACATACGTTTCTTATTAAATCTTTATGGTATGCCTGACTAGAGGCGTGGTGAGGGTGTGGCCAGGGGTGTGGCAGGGGCGTGGCTTAAGTGTCCCCTTTTTCTCATCTCAAAAAGTTGGGAGGTATGCTCATGTAGCACATTGTAAAGATGTCACATGATTGGACACTTTAGTAACTCCTCCCCTTCACAAAACACGAGTAGCTGTGCTCTGTGCACTATATGGTGAGATGATGAGCCTGGAAAGTGAAAAGTTCCTGGAAATCACTCTGGGATATGAGCACAGCACGTCAGGGAAACGCACCCTCTTCTGCCAGCACCTGTCATGGCCGCCGCGGAGTCACGCAGGGGGACGTAGTGACGTACACGCACGCCGGGGCTGTTGTAGGCGGAGAGAGAGGCTTTGTTTTGAAGCTGGTTGTCAGGACACAGCGAATGAGAGAGCGGCATTGGCGTCAGGTGACCGGGCAGCCTGTAACCACCGGGAGTCGGCTGAGCTGAGCAACTAAAGGGGTGAGTGAGACCGAGGGGACCCCAGAGAAGGGGGAGGGACTGAGGGGACCCCAGAGGAGAGGGAGGGACTGAGGGGACCCCAGAGGAGGGGGAGGGACTGAGGGGACCCCAGAGGAGAGGGAGGGACTGAGGGGACCCCAGAGGAGGGGGAGGGACTGAGGGGACCCCAGAGGAGAGGGAGGGACTGAGGGGACCCCAGAGGAGGGGGGGGAGGGACTGAGGGGACCCCAGAGGAGCAGGGGGGAGGGACTGAGGGGACCCCAGAGGAGAGGGAGGGACTGAGGGGACCCCAGAGGAGAGGGAGGGACTGAGGGGACCCCAGAGGAGCAGGGGGGAGGGACTGAGGGAACCCCAGAGGAGGGGGAGGGACTGAGGGGACCCCAGAGGAGGGGGAGGGACTGAGGGGACCCCAGAGGAGGGGGGGGGAGGGACTGAGGGGACCCCAGAGGAGAGGGAGGGACTGAGGGGACCCCAGAGGAGGGGGGGACTGAGGGGACCCCAGAGGATCAGGGGGAGGGACTGAGGGGACCCCAGAGGAGGGGGGGGACTGAGGGGACCCCAGAGGAGAGGGAGGGACTGAGGGGACCCCAGAGGAGAGGGAGGGACTGAGGGGACCCCAGAGGAGGGGGAGGGACTGAGGGGACCCCAGAGGAGGGGGAGGGACTGAGGGGACCCCAGAGGAGAGGGAGGGACTGAGGGGACCCCAGAGGAGAGGGAGGGACTGAGGGGACCCCAGAGGAGAGGGAGGGACTGAGGGGACCCCAGAGGAGGGGGAGGGACTGAGGGGACCCCAGAGGAGCATGGGGAGGGACTGAGGGGACCCCAGAGGAGCAGGGGGAGGGACTGAGGGGACCCCAGAGGAGCAGGGGGGAGGGACTGAGGGGACCCCAGAGGAGAGGGAGGGACTGAGGGGACCCCAGAGGAGAGGGAGGGACTGAGGGGACCCCAGAGGAGGGGGAGGGACTGAGGGGACCCCAGAGGAGGGGGAGGGACTGAGGGGACCCCAGAGGAGAGGGAGGGACTGAGGGGACCCCAGAGGAGAGGGAGGGACTGAGGGGACCCCAGAGGAGAGGGAGGGACTGAGGGGACCCCAGAGGAGAGGGAGGGACTGAGGGGACCCCAGAGGAGGGGGAGGGACTGAGGGGACCCCAGAGGAGGGGGAGGGACTGAGGGGACCCCAGAGGAGGGGGAGGGACTGAGGGGACCCCAGAGGAGGGGGGGGGGAGGGACTGAGGGGACCCCAGAGGAGGGGGAGGGACTGAGGGGACCCCAGAGGAGGGGGAGGGACTGAGGGGACCCCAGAGGAGCAGGGGGAGGGACTGAGGGGACCCCAGAGGAGCAGGGGGGAGGGACTGAGGAGACCCCAGAGGAGCAGGGGGAGGGACTGAGGGGACCCCAGAGGAGAGGGAGGGACTGAGGGGACCCCAGAGGAGAGGGAGGGAGTGAGGGGACCCCAGAGGAGGGACTGAGGGGACCCCAGAGGAGCAGAGGGAGGGACTGAGGGGACCCCAGAGGAGGGGGGAGGGACTGAGGGGACCCCAGAGGAGGGGGAAGGACTGAGGGGACCCCAGAGGAGAGGGAGGGACTGAGGGGATCCCAGAGGAGCAGGGGGAGGGACTGAGGGGACCCCAGAGGAGGGGGTGGGACTGAGGGGACCCCAGAGGAGAGGGAGGGACTGAGGGGACCCCAGAGGAGGGGGAGGGACTGAGGGGACCCCAGAGGAGGGGGAGGGACTGAGGGGACCCCAGAGGAGGGGGAGGGACTGAGGGGACCCCAGAGGAGCAGGGGGAGGGACTGAGGGGACCCCAGAGGAGGGGGAGGGACTGAGGGGACCCCAGGGGAGGGACTGAGGGGACCCCAGCAATAAGGAGGGTGACTGAGGGGACCCCAGCATTGAGGAGGTAGGGGGAGGGACTGAGGGGACCCCAGGAATGAGGAGGGAGGGACTGGGGGGTCCCCAGCAATGAGGAGGGAGGGACTGGGGGGTCCCCAGCAATGAGGAGGGAGGGACTGAGGGGACCCCCAGGACAGGGAGAGTGTGTTACTGAGTGATGGGACCCCCAGGAGAGGGAGAGTGTTATTGAATGAGGGTCCCCCCCCAGCTTGAGGAAAAGGAGGCGTGTAGCTGGAAGAGACATGAGGGTTAGGTTTAGGTGTCAAGAAAGGGGGTGGGGTTGGAGTTAGTGTTTCATTACAAGCAGGATTTTTCTTTTCTTTTCCTGACAGTATTACGTTACAGGAAGGCAAGAGGGCATGGAGGTTGCCATATTTATTTCGTTTTAAACAATGCACATTGTCCTGCTGATCCTCTGCCTGGTCGATACACGGTACGTTTCTGTACTGTGTATCGACCAGCTGATCCGGCCAGCTGATAATATTCAGCTGGTCCGATCATGCCGCTCGATTCCCGCCGGCGGACAATGGCAGGGAATAGAGCGCTGATATAAGGACCGCCGGCGGGGACGAGCAGCAATCGATCTGCAGGGACCTGGCTGGGGTCGACCCGTCTATGCCCACCATAATACTTTTAGCCACAGCTCCTGAACAAGGTGCTCTGACTGGATTAGCCACATGCTTGTTTCTGATGTGATTCAGACACTACTGCAGCCAAATAGATCAGCAGGGCAGCCAGGCAACCGGGATTGTTTAAAAGGAAATACATATGGCAGCCTCCATATCCTTCTCTTTACAGGTGAGCTTTACGTGTTCCCTCCAATACCCATCCTTCAGCAGAGTTCCCAGGGTCTCCATGCCCCTCTCACTGCACACCTATTGCATGGCTGACTAATGTTGTGGAAGCGGCAGGCTTAGGGAGAGCGGTGTGTGACATACTCGTGTCAGTGTGTCGGCCATTGGAATGTCACCTGGCTGGTGACATGATGATGGAAGTATGATAATCGCCCTGACTAAGGCTGACATGCTCATTATGGCTGGGGCAAGTTATACTACTCCAAGTAATGACATCACTGATCATGTGACAGGGCGGCCATACAGACATGTGGCCCTCATGTATGGCTGCTACAGCTGGAGTTGTGTAATAATGATGGGTAGTAGAAGATTATGGAGTTTGTGTATTACAGTTAAAGGAATACTGTAGGGGGGTCGGGGGAAGACGAGTTGAACTTACCCGGGGCTTCTAATGGCCCCCCGCAGACATCCTGTGCCCGCGCAGCCAGTCACCGATGCTCCGGCCCCGCCTCCGGTTCACCTCCGTAATCTCCGACTTTAAAGTCGCAAACCCACTGTGCATGCATGGCTGCGTCCTCGCTCACACTGACGTCACCAGGAGCGTTCTGCACAGGCGCAGTATGGTCTAAGCCTGCCTAGTGACATCAGCAGGAGCGAGGACATGGCCACGCAGGCGCAGTGGGTTTGCGACTGTAAAGTCGGAGATTCTGGAATTGATCCGGAGGCGGGGCTGGAGCAGTGAGTGGCTGCGCGGGCACAGGACGTCTGCGGGGGACCATTAGAAGCCCCGGGTAAGTTCAACTCTTTTTTTTTTTTTTTTTTTTTTCCCGAGCCCCCTACAGTACTCCTTTTAAAAAGGTAGCTGCACTCTCCTCACAATGTCTATTGATTCTTCCCTTTCTTATAATCTGTTTTGAAAGACCATTTAAAGGGAATCTGAAGTGAAAATAAACTTATGATATAAGGCATTGTATGTGCAGTACAGCTAAGAAATAGATCATTAGTAGCACAGATATGAGTCTCATATTGTTTCCAATATAGGAAGAGTTAAGAAACTTCAGTTGTTATCTATGCAGAGGAGCTTCTGTGAGCTCTGTGACTTTATAAAGTGGTGGACAGCTCTGTCTTTTGAAGCACTTATCTCAACTGTCTCTATTGTTTCTTTATTTGTTTATGGTTTTTCTGCAGAGAAAAGTTCAAAGGGTCACTAGCCTGCTCTGTGAAATCATTTAAATGCTGAGTGTATTGTAGAAACTGCAATTATTAGAGAATGATGCAATGTTATAAAAAAAATCTATATACCTGAAAATAAAAATCTGAGAATATTTTCTTTGCTACTAATGTTCTATTAATTATCCATATTACACAACCAATTAATTATATCATGAGGTGTTTTTTTTTTTTTTTTCGCTTCAGTGTCACTGTAAGGGCTGGTGCACACCGAGCGGCTTTTTGGGCGTTTTCAGATCCGCTTGCGGCTGCGGATCTGCTTGGTCAATGTATCTCAATGGGGTGGTGCACACCAGAGCGGCAGGCGTTTTGCAGAAACGAAAAATGCCTGGGTGAGGCATTTTTTGGATTGCAGATGCGTTTCTGCCTCAATGTTAAGTATAGGAAAAACGCAAACCGCTCTGAAAAACGCCTGTTCAGAGCAGTTTTGCCGGCGTTTTCTTACAGAAGCTGTTCAGTAACAGCTTTACTGTAACAATATATGAAATCTACTATACTGAAAACCGCAGCAGCAATCCGCAAAACGCCATAGAAAAATAAAAAAAAGCGTTTCAAAATCTGCTAGCATTTTGCGGATCTGCTAGCAGGTTTTGGTGTGCACCAGCCCTAACACTGCTTTTTTTTTTTTTTTCTTCCCTGCAGAGTTAAAGGAAACCTAAAGTGAGAGGTATATGGAGGCTGCCATATGTATTTCCTTTTAAACAATACCAGTTACCTGGCAGTCCTGCTGATATATCTGGCATCAGTGGTGTCTGAATCACACACACCTGAAACCAGCATGCAGATAATCCAGTCAGAGCACCTGATCTGCATGCTTGTTCAGGGTCTATGGTTGAAAATATTCGAGGCAGAGGATCAGCAGGACAGCCAGGCAATATGCATTGTTTAAACTGAAATAAATATGTCAGTCTGCGTATCCTTCTTACTTCAGGTCTGCTGTAGGCCTCATACACTAAATGAAACGGGGCTGAGGAGGGTGACAACGATCACCCTTGCTGAGCATCCAGCGTGTGTACAGCGCCGTCCGATGCCCCCCGCCGCCTCGTCCAGCAACCAGCCTGGAGCATTGTCCACCCCACCTGCCCCTTGACATCACCCCTGTGCCACTCTGTCTCCACCCTTCCCCCCCCCCCCAACAAAAAATGCTACAGAACATGTTGCTAGCCTGCAAGCTAGCGACACGCACATACAGTGTTGCCCCTGAATGTCGTACGAGGTAGTGAATTTTGATCCCTGCCGGCTGACTTGCGTCGTATATGTGAGGCGTTAGTCTTGTGACAATGCCCTGCTTAGCGCCAGCCTGCATGTAGATGTTCTTGCTTTTAGTACCGCAAGCTGATAGGGTTGTTGCAGGGAATGTAAGCTAAACAGATAACCCTTTCCCACAGACACCGATATCTGCAATCTTACGTGTGTGCCCACACATACCTACACCATGAGTAGCTCCGATATACGTCTCATTTAGTTTCCAAAAGATGTAAGAAATGTCACTTGTTATCTATGCAAAAGAGCTTCACTGATCTTTCCAACCCAGGCTACAGTGCTGTTTTCTGAAGCTCTTATCTCAACCTGTCTCTTGCTGTTTCTTGTTTACTTAAAGGATACCACAACTGACATGTGGCATGATGAGATAGACATGGGTATGTACAGTGCCTAGCACACAAATAACTAGGCTGTGTTCCTTTTTTTCTTTCTCTGCCTGAAAGAGGTAAATATCAGGTATGTAAGTGGCTGACTCAGTCCTGACTCAGACAGGAAGTGACTACAGTGTGACCCTCACTGATAAGAATTTCCCCCTTTTTTATCTCTTTCTTGCTCTCAGAAGCCATTTTCTTCTAGGAAAGTGTTTTATAGTTGGAATTTCTTATCAGTGAAGGTCACACTGTAGTCACTTCCTGTCTGAGTCAGGACTGAGTCAGCCACTTACATACCTGATACCCATGCGTCAAGTGTCTCTAGGCACTTTTTTCATGTTCATTCGGGCAATATGGCAGGCTTTAGATTCCATGGTGTAGAAAGGGTTTCATACCCAATGAGGGGAGGTGATATCTATGGGAAGCTTCTGAAACGGGAGGCTTTCTGGATTTGGAAATTGGGGACACGATCCCCTACAGGATTAAACTCCAGACTTGATTTAAACACTTTCTATGATTAATACTAATGAATACTATCCACCATGTATGCGATATTGTAGCCTATTTTATATATGGGGTAGAGATTTTGATAGGTTTTTGAGATGTGATGTCATGCTGTACCTATTGTTTTTAAAATGAGGATTTTTATATATGCATTATGGTGCTATTAATTACCTTTTAAATATCATGTTGTATATACCTTTAAGCACAGGGTTCACACCTTTAGGGGTGTGGCCTAATGCACTATATAGCCTGCGAATACACTCATGTTAGTATGCTATGATTAAGGAGCCATTCCATGCTCCGATACGCGTGAGCTTTTTATTGCAACACTGATGATGGATTGAAAATATCAATAAAGGATTTCTACTTTCACCCGACCAACTGGTGTAGCGGGACTTCTTCCTTTTGTCACACATGGACTTTGGCTATCGATTTCCGTGCTCCCTCTTGGTCATACTTGTGAGTGCAGCGGTCTCTTTTCCTTCCTTCTTGTGTGTGCATGGCCAGCTGAGACCAGCTCCCACAGTATGGGTGTTACCTCAAGACGTTTCTACATATTCATCTTCCACATCAGTTGCTGCTAAGCATTGACATCCACTCTATCCTACCATCCCTCCCTGCATCTGTTGCTGATTTATATACCCCATGGTCTGTTGTCTGGGGACAGCGGAGGAAGCTTCCATTTACCTACCTGTGGTTACGTGTGCTTTTTGCCTCCTGAAGCTGCGGACCTGGTTTGAGGCTTGGAATGGAGGCCCGTACTTTGCGGAGTCGTGGTGCGCCTTCCCCTGTGGAGAGTGGAGATGTGGGGCGTACGCAGCCGACTACAGCGGGGAAACAGGCCACAACAAAATGGCCGCCGCTACAAGACACCACGCCAACAGCGGATCCGTCCAGGCCTAGCGGAAGTGATGTCATCACTCACGGCCAGGGAGTCACACAGCCGGCACCCGCCCTCTCCCTCATTCCGCAGGTTTCACAAGCGGAATCTGAACAGTGGGAACGGGCAGATGTCCCCCACCAACCTTTGCCACCAACAGAGAATGCCAACACTCAGTGGAAGGAACGAGCAGGGGGAATCCATGCACAGACGGACACATTCGGGGCCACACTGTCATCTATAGCAGACAATTTGAAGCTGTGCCTGACCAAAGGATCTAAACAAGCCTCCACTGATGTGAGTAGCCACCCCCATTCCATGTTGTATACTAAAGGGAACCTAGAGGACTGGATAAGAAAGGGGGCTATTCCTAAATCTTCCCATGTCCAGGAACTCATTAGGGGCTTTACAGCAGCCAATGAGGAACATTGCAAAGGCAACAATAGCACCATGATTTCCTCTATACAGGACAATTTGCAAGCTCCTGATACATGCAATATAGATATGTCTAAGGACAGTGCTGTTTTTCCTGGGCAAGATCTAGTTACTAATAGATCAACTTCAGATCCTCCTTTAGGTGCACAGGCAGCCAATCAAGTTGGTTTAGAAACAGCAGAGTCAGAACCCGATTTTGCATTGGACATTTTAGGTGAACTTTTGATGTACCCCGATAAGATCGACAAATATATGTCTGTTTTTTCTAAGCAGCCAGGAATGTATAATATTGACCCTGCTATAAATCTGCAATCTTCCTTTTCAGGTCTAGAGGGTCTATTAGACAAAGAAACTCGATTGTGGTGGGATATTACTACTTTGAAACATTATGTGGCTGAGGGAATGATTCCTAGGGGGTTACGCATTAAGAAAATCCCAACTACCATCTATTCGAATCAGTTCGTGATCGAATGGAACCAGGTATTAACCGATTGTTCCATTCGTCTCATGAAGCTGATTATAGTATATGAAGAACAAAAACTGACAGACATCAAAGTTCAAATCTCAGATACTAGAAGAGAACTGAACAAGTTCTCTTCTTTTGAACATTTTGATGAACTTATGAATAAAATGAAAGAAAATGTCTCCAAACTAGAGAACCTAATTATGAACACTAAACGTACTAAATTTCTCAGAGATTCTGGGGACTATAAAAACAATGTTGTGTATGAATGGGGTAGGTGGGAAACATTGTATAGATCACCCAGATCTATTCTCCGCAGACCTAGACATAAAAAAGTTAGTTTTAGCTCTGCAGACAGCATGGGTTCAGCCTCAGACTCACCAGACAATAGAGAGGAGAGGATACAGTCCGTCTTCTCTGGCACTCCCAAACGGGGGGGGGACCAGCGCGGACCGACGACACAAGAAACCCCTCCGGGTCAACCGACCTATTACCAACGCCCCAAGAAGAACAGGGGGAGGTACAAGAAAGGGAAAGGGGGTGGAAACGGACCAGGAGGGCAGGTCGAAAGAAACGGAAAGTGATCTATCCCCCAGCCATTTCCAATGTAATTAATCTATCTAGTGTTGAACTCTCCCAAGCCCAGATTTCACTCCTTTCTAGGGGTTTATCTTATGCACCTTCATACCACTTTGATATCTTCAACACCATGTTGGATGTGAACAAATTTGTCCGCAACCTGATGGTCAAGAAGTACTTTTTGGGGGGTGATGGCTTGGATGGTGTGGGGGGCGGGTCGGGGGTGTCCCCGGGGCCCCACAGTTCTCCCGCCCCGGAGGCGGGGCAGATCCCTCCATTCCAGGAGGCTTCTCTCATCCTCACGTTGGACCAGTTGTCCAGCATGAGTGATGGCCCAGCCTCCGGGGCGGCCTTGGGCCCCGTGGCCACCTCCAACTCCCGCTTCTACCCCATCCAGGCCAGAACCCCCATTGTGGACACTTTCCAGGATTTGGTGGAAAAGGATCTCATGCGAATTAAAAAAGCTAATAAGGCGGTTTCCGACTTGACACGGCAGGAACAGGAAGCACTACAGTCCCTCCAGAATAATAAAGCGATAGTTATTCGCAATGCAGACAAAGGGGGGGCTGTGGTGGTCCTAGATTCATCTGCCTACCAAAGAGAGGCGCTACGGCAGCTGGAGGATACAACCACTTATGAGGTCCTACCCAGTGACCCCACACAGATCTTTAAGGCTGAGCTTCAGCAGTTACTGGATTTGGGGGTTTCACTGGGTATTTTCAGCCAGAAGGAGCGGGAGTATCTCTTGGTGGAGGCACCCATAGTGCCCATTTTCCACCACTTACCCAAAGTCCATAAGCCGGATGTTCCTCCCAGGGGCCGCCCTATTGTGGCTGGGATTGGTTCTCTGGGGGAGCGCCTGGGACAGTGGGTGGATGGGTGTCTCCAACCTTTAGTGCGCCGCTTACCTGGATTCTTACGTGACACAACCCATTTGTTGTCCAGTTTAGAATCTCTCCATTGGGACCAATCTTTTGTTTGGGTCACAATGGATGTGGCCTCCCTGTATTCTTCGATTCCTCACAAATTAGCTCTTCGAGCTTTGAATTTTCATATTAGGAAATATGGATCGTTCACTTCTGTCGTCTGTGACTTCCTCCTTCTAGCAGTGGATCATCTGCTTAGCAGAAATTATTTTATGTTTGATGGGGTGTACTATCTCCAGAGATGCGGAGCTTCTATGGGAGCCAAATTCTCCCCATCCCTGGCAAACTTATACATGGGATGGTGGGAGGAGCTCCGCATCTTTGGAGAGTGCAACCCCTTTTCGGAGTCTATATTTTGGTATTCTAGATACATAGATGATCTGCTGCTGGTTTGGAGGGGGCCGGAGAGAGACGTCCCGACATTTTTGACATATTGTAATAATAATGATCTAAATTTATCCTTTACCATATCCTATCATGCCACTGAAATGGATTTTCTGGATTTGCATCTGACTGGTTGTGTCGCAACAGGGAGAATACTGACTAGAACCTTTAGGAAGGAGTGCGCGGGCAATTCCTTACTTTTAGCCACTAGCTGCCACCCAAAACATACTTTAAGATCCATCCCATATGGAGAAATGATCAGAGCAGCTAGGAACTGCTCAGATCCAGATAGAATAGAACAAGAATTAGATCTGGTTCAATCCAGGCTTAAAGCTCGGGGATATCGGGACAATCATATTTTGGAGGCCAGGAGTCGGGCTCTACGCAAGACAAGGGCCGATCTTCTGTCCTCCCGATCTGGTAGGGAGAACAGGCGACTAAATAAAGGTATTAACTTTGTAACCTCTTATAGTCTAGAATATTCTGAGATTGTAAAAATCATTAAAAAATACTTGCCTGTTCTCCACTCAGATCCTAAACTACAAGCGGTACTGGCGGAGGGCTGTGGCTTCTCTTCACGTCGTGCTCCTACCTTGGGTTCAAAGCTCTCCCCTAGCTTGTTTCAGAGCACCAACAGACCCAGACCCACTTGGCTGAGATATCTGGGTTCATACAGATGTGGATACAGTACATGTAGATTCTGCCATGTTCATGATCAGACTCGGGAGGCCGTTTCACTCTCCAGACACACTAGCCATGATATTAGACAATATATTAATTGTCACACTCACAATGTCGTGTATCTGGTTACTTGTGTGGAGTGTGCGGTTCAATATGTGGGATGTACCACCCGCCCTCTCCGCCAGAGAATTTCTGAGCACTATCATGGCGCAGGGAGATGTCTTAGAAATGCAGAATATATTACCCATGCGTCAAGTGTCTCTAGGCACTTTTTTCATGTTCATTCGGGCAATATGGCAGGCTTTAGATTCCATGGTGTAGAAAGGGTTTCATACCCAATGAGGGGAGGTGATATCTATGGGAAGCTTCTGAAACGGGAGGCTTTCTGGATTTGGAAATTGGGGACACGATCCCCTACAGGATTAAACTCCAGACTTGATTTAAACACTTTCTATGATTAATACTAATGAATACTATCCACCATGTATGCGATATTGTAGCCTATTTTATATATGGGGTAGAGATTTTGATAGGTTTTTGAGATGTGATGTCATGCTGTACCTATTGTTTTTAAAATGAGGATTTTTATATATGCATTATGGTGCTATTAATTACCTTTTAAATATCATGTTGTATATACCTTTAAGCACAGGGTTCACACCTTTAGGGGTGTGGCCTAATGCACTATATAGCCTGCGAATACACTCATGTTAGTATGCTATGATTAAGGAGCCATTCCATGCTCCGATACGCGTGAGCTTTTTATTGCAACACTGATGATGGATTGAAAATATCAATAAAGGATTTCTACTTTCACCCGACCAACTGGTGTAGCGGGACTTCTTCCTTTTGTCACACATACCTGATATTTACCTCTTTCAGGCAGAGAAAGAAAAAAAGGAACACAGCATAGTTATTTGTGTGCTAGGCACTGTACATACCCATGTCTATCTCATTATGCCACATGTCAGTTGTGGTATCCTTTAAGGTTTTACTGCCAGGAAGTTCAAAGGGTCATTAGCTCTGCTCTGTTTGTTCATTTAAAACACAGTGTAATTTGTAAGCTGCAAATATTAGAGAATGATGCAATGTTATTAAAAAGCTATATAACTGAAAATAAACATATAAGACTCTTTTCTTTGCTGGGGACTTAGAAGGAAGGGGGGGGGGGGGGGGGGGGAGTTATTGTTAGTGTACCTGGAGACTCCAAATCCAGATACCCAAAAATTGCTCCGACTCCTTGACTCTGACTCCACAGCCCTGATTAGCTGCATGCTTGTTTCTGGTGTAATTCAGCCACTACTGAAGCCAAATAGATCAGCAGGGCTGCCAGGCAACTGGTATTGTTCAAAGGGGAATAAATATGGCAGTTTCCTTATCCCTCTCACTTCAGGTTCCCTTTAAACTGGCCAGAAACTGGTCAATATGGCCAACAGATAGATCCCTCTCAGATCATTATCTGCCCAGAGAGGGATCGATCTGATTGAATCCCTCCACACACTGTACACAGATATTCAGTAGATTTGAAATCAATTGAAAATCTTTGCGCACTGCCTGCAGGTCCCCAGGCTGTTAAAGAGGCCCTGTACATATGTCATAATCAGTTATCAATTACAAGTAGTCTCCGGTTAACGAAAGAGATAGGGACTGTAGGTTCGTTGTTCTTAAGCCCCCCCCCCACTGTGCCACCTCTGTCCCCTGTACCTCCCATATGCCCCCCTGTGCCTCCAGTGTCCCCCTCTGTCACCTCTGTCCCCTGTACCTCCTCTGTACCCCCTGTGCCATCAGTGTCCCCCTCTGTGTCACCTCTGTTCCCCTGTGCCTCCAGTGTCCCCCTCTGTCAGCTCTGTCCCCTGTACCTCCTCTTTGCCCCCCTGTGCCACCAGTGTCCCCCTCTGTCACCTCTGCTCCTCCCCCCACTGTGCCATCTCTGTACCCTGTACCTCCCATATGCCCCCCTGTGCCTCCAGTGTCCCCCTCTGTGTCACCT
Organism: Hyperolius riggenbachi; assembly: GCF_040937935.1. Classification (NCBI taxonomy): domain Eukaryota; kingdom Metazoa; phylum Chordata; class Amphibia; order Anura; family Hyperoliidae; genus Hyperolius; species Hyperolius riggenbachi. Next base: position 3,877,852 of record NC_090656.1, on the reverse strand, counting down.
CTGTCCCCGTACCTCCTCTGTGCCCCCCTGTGCCATCAGTGCCCCCCTCTGTGTCACCTCTGTTCCCCTGTACCTCCTCTGTGCCCCCCTGTGCCATCAGTGTCCCCCTCTGTGTCACCTCTGTCCTCTGTACCTCCTCTGTGCCCCGCTGTGCCATCAGTGTCCCCCTCTGTGTCACCTCTGTTCCCCTGTACCTCCTGTGTGCCCCCCTGTGCCATCAGTGTCCCCCTCTGTGTCACCTCTGTCCTCTGTACCTCCTCTGTGCCCCGCTGTGCCATCAGTGTCCCCCTCTGTGTCACCTCTGTTCCCCTGTACCTCCTGTGTGCCCCCCTGTGCCATCAGTGTCCCCCTCTGTGTCCCCTCTGTCCCCGTACCTCCTGTGTGCCCCCTGTGCCATCTCTGTCCCCTGTACCTCCTCTGTGCCCCCCTGTACCATCAGTGTCCCCCTCTGTGTCACCTCTGTTCCCCTGTACCTCCTCTGTGCCATCAGTGTCCCCCTCTGTGTCACCTCTGTCCCCGTACCTCCTCTGTGCCCCCCTGTGCCATCAGTGTCCCCTGTACCTCCTCTGTGCCCCCCTGTGCCATCAGTGTCCCCCTCTGTGTCACCTCTGTTCCCCTGTACCTCCTCTGTGCCATCAGTGTCCCCCTCTGTGTCACCTCTGTCCCTGTACCTCCTCTGTGCCCCCCTGTGCCATCAGTGTCCCCTGTACCTCCTCTGTGCCCCCCTGTGCCATCAGTGTCCCCCTCTGTGTCACCTCTGTTCCCCTGTACCTCCTCTGTGCCATCAGTGTCCCCCTCTGTGTCACCTCTGCACCTGCTTATACAAGTTTATAAGCCATTTTTTCTTTGAATTAATCGATTTTCTCAAAAACTACAAGTCAATTTGAACATTTTTTTTTTTTTTTAACTTGCTCTCATGGAAACACAGAATCCAGGCTGTTCGTATCGGCGGGTTGTCAGTAAGTCGGGCATTCGTAAGTCGAGGACTACCTGTATAGTAAACTCATAGACCAGAAAAAGTCGTTTCCTATATCAGAACAGGTCATACATTGTATATTTATACAGACGCATTTCCTGCGGAATAATGCTGGGAATGCACAATGAGTTTTTTTCTGAACATTTACTGGCCCATCGATTTTCAGGTTGATTTTCCAATCGTTTTTCCAAAGGATTTTCATTCATTTCTATGAGAAAACGGATCAGAAAAACGATTTAATTCAGATCGTACCGGTCGGAAATTATCAAGCAATCTGTTTGCCGAAAAAGCTCATCGAGCTTACAATATCCAGAGGTTTACTATTTCAGAGTTTACTATAACGAGATTATACTGTATTGTAAAAAATAAGCATTATCCATTGTTACTTTCAGTACAGTTCCTCTTTAAAGATATTATAGTGTGTGGGGTGTGGGGTGGTGTGGGAGGTGTTGTGTGAGGAGTTGTACGCAGGGCTGTGGAGTCGTAGTCGTGGAGTCGGGCAATTTTGGGTGCCTGGAGTCGGGAAAAAATACTCCGACTCCTAATGAATTTGTAACTGTAATTAAAATAGAAAATATGATAAAATGTTCTATTTCTCAGATAATAGTCATTAAAAATAATGTATATATACAGTAATAGCTGTGCTTAGTCCACAAAAATGAAATAAACCAATCAAAATTAGTTACATGTGCTGCTTCAATTAAGCAGTCCCCGTATTTTTAAGGTCAGATGTACACATCTGATTGTGACTGTACAGTATATATATGATGTGTACACAGGAACCTCTTGTATATACTAAATAACATCTATGCTGTAAGTATAAAGCCTGATGTGTAGCTGTGTCACTAATAGAGATGGTCAATGAGATGGAAATAATTCTGCACTGATGCTGATTTATGCAAATGTATGCACTCCCTTTGCTGATGAAATCAAATAATTTGATATGTTGTTAAAATTTGGTTTGGTGACTACAAATTAAAGGGTACCTGAGACGGATGAAAAGTAAAGTTTTATACATACCTGGGGCTTCCTCCAGCCCCCTTCAGGCTAATCAGTCCCTCGCTGTCCTCCACCACCCAGATCATCTGCTATGAGTCCTGGTAATTCAGCCAGTCAGCGCTGTCCGACCGCATGCCGCTCCCACAGCCAGGAACATTCTACACCTGCACAATAGTGCTGCACAGGTGTAGTATGCTCCTGGCGGCGGAGTGTGTGCATGCGCACTACGCCCGACTGGCTCAAGTACCTGGACTCATAGCAGAAGATCCAGGTGGTGGAGGAGGACAACGAGGGACTGATTATCCTGAAGGCGGCTGGAGGAAGCCCCAGGTATGTATAAAACTTTAATTTCATCTGTCTCAGGTTTACTTTGTTACACAGTAGTACTATACTCTACATATGCACTCCCCACAGAGCTGCAGGGAATCCACTGAGAATGCTGTGCACATTGAACACAGAGGTGTTGTCTGTCACCCATAAACCTTGTTCAGATTGTGCATGAAGAATGTGTAATAGAGGAAGAATCTCCTCATTCCCCTGCAGAGTACCTGCACATCATTCTTACATGTACCCACAGTTACATTGCCTAGGGCCTGATAGATGTTCTTTGTTCCGGTTTGTACCTTTTACAAGTACTCTTACCAAGGACTAGTTTTAGTCTAAAGGGAATAAATATAGTAGTCTACATATCCTTCTCACTTCAGTTGTCTTGTAAAATTCCTAAGCGTTGGCAGTTAAGAGACGAATTTCATGTTACATACTTTTAATCAACAAAATTGTAATATGCAAATTAGAGGAGTCGGAGTCGAGGAGTCGGTGGAATCCTAAACTGAGGAGTCGGAGTCGGTGGATTTTTGGACCGACTCCACAGCCCTGGTTGGACGCACACAGTGTGACATTCAGGACTGATAAGAAGAATTGTTGGGTGGGTTGTGTCTCGTACAGGCTGTCATCATCCAATGTTTGTCTCCATCAGGCTGTCTATGTGACACTCTCTGAGCTGTCCAGGATTCTGGGGGGTGTTACACCCCACTAGAGACCAGCATTCCTCACCATCCCCCAAACATGGCGGCGCCAGGAGCAACCAAAACCTCATGGAAGCTACGTGAGTCTCTATATCGTGTGTGTGTGTGTGTGTGTGTGTGTGTGTGTGTAGTGTGTGTGTACGTATGTGTAGTGTAGTGTGTGTGTGTATGTATGTGCAGACTGTGTGTGTGTGTGTGTGTGTGTGTGTATGTATGTGTAGACTGTGTGTGTGTGGTGTAGTGTGTGTATGTGTAGTGTGTGTGTGTGTGTATGTATGTGCAGAGTGTGTGTGTGTGTGTAGTGTGTGTGTACGTATGTGTAGTGTGTGTGTGTGTGTATGTATGTGCAGAGTGTGTGTGTGTGTGTGTGTGTGTGTGTGTGTGTGTGTGTGTGTGTGTGTGTGTGTGTGTGTGTGTATGTGTGTGTGTGTGTGTGTGTGTGTGTGTGTGTGTGTGTGTGTGCGTGTGTGTGTACGTACGTGTGTGTGGTGTAATGTGTAGTGTGTGTGTGTGTGTGTGTGTGTGTGTACGTATGTATGTGTAGACTGTGTGTGTGTGTGTGTGTGTGTACGTATGTGTAGACTGTGTGTGTGTGGTGTGTGTGTATGTATGTGCAGACTGTGTGTGTGTGTGTACGTATGTGTAGACTGTGTGTGTGTGTGTGTGTGTACGTATGTGTAGACTGTGTGTGTGTGTACGTATGTGTAGACTGTGTGTGTATGTATGTGTAGACTGTGTGTGGTGTGTGTGTGTGTGTATATGTATGTATTGTGTTATTGTATTGTATGTGTAGACTGTGTGTGTGTGTGTGTGTATGTATGTATGTATGTATGTATGTATGTGTAGACTGTGTATGTATGTATGTGTAGATTGTGTGTGTGTGTGTATGTATGTGTAGAGTGTGTGTGTGTGTGTGTGTGTATGTATGTATGTATGTGTAGACTGTGTGTGTGTGTGTGTGTATGTATGTATGTATGTATGTATGTATGTGTAGATTGTGTGTGTAGACTGTGTGTGTGTGTATGTGTAGACTGTGTTTCACAGTCTACACATACACACACACACACACACACACACACACACACACACAGTCTACACACACAAGTGTGTAGTGTTTGTGTATATGTATGTGTAGACTGTGTGTGTTTGTGTGTGTGTGTGTGTGTGTGTGTGTATATATATATATATGTATGTATGTATGTATGTATGTATGTATGTACAGTGGCTTGCAAAAGTATTCGGCCCCCTTGAAGTTTTCCACATTTTGTCATATTACTGCCACAAACATGAATCAATTTTATTGGAATTCCACAAGAAAACCCAATACAAAGTGGTGTACACATGAGAAGTGGAACGAAAATCATACATGATTCCAAACATTTTTTACAAATAAATAACTGCAAAGTGGGGTGTGCGTAATTATTCAGCCCCCTTTGGTCTGAGTGCAGTCAGTTGCCCATAGACATTGCCTGATGAGTGCTAATGACTAAATAGAGTGCACCTGTGTATAATCTTATGTCAGGACAAATACAGCTGCTCTGTGACGGCCTCAGAGGTTGTCTAAGAGAATATTGGGAGCAACAACACCATGAAGTCCAAAGAACACACCAGACAGGTCAGGAATAAAGTTATTGAGAAATTTAAAACAGGCTTAGGCTACAGAAAGATTTCCAAAGCCTTGAACATCCCACGGAGCACTGTTCAAGCGATCATTCAGAAATGGAAGGAGTATGGCACAACTGTAAACCTACCAAGACAAAGCCATCCACCTAAACTCACAGGCCGAACAAGGAGAGCGCTGATCAGAAATGCAGTCAAGAGGCCCATGGTGACTCTGGACGAGCTGCAGAGATCTACAGCTCAGGTGGTGGAATCTGTCCATAGGACAACTATTAGTCGTGCACTGCACAAAGTTGGCCTTTATGGAAGAGTGGCAAGAAGAAAGCCATTGTTAACAGAAAGCATAAGAAGTCCCGTTTGCAGTTTGCCACAAGCCATGTGGGGGAGACAGCAACCATGTGGAAGAAGGTGCTCTGGTCAGATGAGACCAAAATGGAACTTTTTGGCCAAAATGCAAAACGCTATGTGTGGCGGAAAACTAACACTGCACATCACTCTGAACACTCCATCCCCACTGTCAAATATGGTGGTGGCAGCATCATGCTTGGGGGGTCCTTCTCTTCAGCAGGGACAGGGAAGCTGGTCAGAGTTGATAGGAAGATGGATGGAGCCAAATGCAGGGCAAACTTGGAAGAAAACCTCTTGGAGACTGCAAAAGACTTGAGAGTGGGGCGGAGGTTCACATTCCAGCAGGACAACGACCCTAAACATAAAGCCAGGGCAACAATGGAATGGTTTAAAACAAAACATATCCAAGTGTTAGAATGGCCCAGTCAAAGTCCAGATCTAAATCCAATCGAGAATCTGTGGCAAGATCTGAAAACTGCTGTTCACAAACGCTGTCCATCTAATCTGACTGAGCTGGAGCTGTTTTACAAAGAAGAATGGGCAAGGATTTCAGTCTCTAGATGTGCAAAGCTGGTAGAGACATACCCTAAAAGACTGGCAGCTGTAATTGCAGCAAAAGGTGGTTCTACAAAGTATTGACTCAGGGGGCTGAATAATTACGCACACCCCACTAGGCAGTTATTTGTAAAAAATGTTTGGAATCATGTATGATTTTCTTTCCAC